>NW_027507892.1:4133298-4135798 GCF_037356315.1 Lithobates pipiens | reverse complement strand
TTTTGCCTTGGGTTGCTGAACGGGAAGAGGTCCAACAGAGTCACCCACTAAGCCAGTTCTGGCTGGTTCATCAAGAAATGGATGAAGCTTGTGCATAGTATGGCCAGCTTTAAAAGAAGTCTTTTTTTTGTTTTTTTTTAACTGAAACAAAAAATAGATGCTATGCTTACCTGCTCTGTGCATGGGTATTACACCAAGCGGTCTTGAACCTCCTCTTCTTGGGGTCCCCTGCTGGCACTATCCATGCCATTATTATTATTATTATTATTATACAGGATTTATATAGTGCCAACAGTTTGCACAGCGCTTTACAAAACGGGGGCAGACAGTACAGTCACAATACTATTCAATACAAGAGGAATCTGAGGGTCTTGCTCTTCAGAGCTTACTATCTAGAAGGGAGGGTTCAAGTGGAACAAATTGCTATCTACGGGGGTTCAAGCGTGGGCTTGCTCCCGAGCTGTGTGCATCCATAGATTGACTCCGCCTGGCTCCCCCACCTTACAGGCTTTGAGCCCATGACTCCCATTGCTCTCAGCCAAGCATGTGAATGCAGGCAAAGAGAAGAGGAGACCGGCAGATGGGCACATTTCTAGATCAATAGAGGACTAAAAGTATTGGGGGGGGGGGTATGTCATGGAACATCAATGACCAATCAGATCCTGCCCTTTATATTTTCTAGCTTGCAATTGACAAATTGAGGGAGAACCCAAGCTGCCATAAGCGAAGCTTGGCGTTTCGTCACCTCTTCGCATACGTTGTCACTGCATTACTGACTGGTCAACCCTTCAAGTTTTTGGAATTTTGAAGATAAATCGGTTTTCCAGCCACTAGGAGAAAAGAAAAGTAGGTTGCCTGTGATTTGTATACATGTGTTACACATGTGATCGTTGAGTTAACAGAGATGATATTTCACCGGGGAAAACATGCCAAGCAGAGCTGACTTTGTTTAGGAGATCCCCATCCAGCCATACCTCCAATTTTCACTGTGTAGTCTTCTGCAACCATACAGTTCCGGGCAGCGAGGTCTCGGTGAACAAATTTGTTTGCATTGAGGTATGACATCCCGTCTGCAATCTCTCCTGCCATCTGGATCATCTTCTTCAGGGAGGGGGGTGGTTGTCCAGGGTTGTTCTAAAATTGGAAAGATTATTGTTAAAATTAAATGCCCACCTGATAACATTACAGCTTTAACAAGGCTGCAACACCTAAAAGAAAGTGGCTGGAGGACCTCAGTTGAGGAACAACTACAAAAATTTAAATGTCGCCTCCCTGGGGAAGAGACGCTTAAGAGGGGGGTATGATCGCAACACACAAATCTTTAAGGATGAATTCCAGGTATGGCCTTTTTTTTACATTGATCCAGCTTGGACCAATGTAATAGATGCCTATAGACCACCTGTGAAATCCCCCCCTCCCCCCATCGAAAGCTGGAAATCACTGTAGGAAATACCGCTACTCCAGTGATCTCCATTCACTTCCGGGTCCTGTGCTGACCTGCTGCATTGTGAACACAGAAGGTTACATAGTTGCATAGTAGGTGAGGTTAAAAAAAGACACAAGTCCAACCTATGTGTGTGTGATTATATGTCAGTATTACATTGTATATCCCTGTATGTTGCGGTCATTCAGCTGCTTATCTAATCGTTTTTTGAAACTATTGATGCCCCGCCGCTGAGACCACCGCCTGTGGAAGGGAATTCCACATCCTTGCCGCTCTTACAGTAAAGAACCCTCTATGTCGTTTAAGGTTAAACCTCTTTTCTTCTAAATTTAATGAGTGGCCACGTGTCTTGTTAAACTCCATTCCGCAAAAAAGCTTTGTCCCTATTGTGGGGTCACCAGTACGGTATTTGTATATTGAAATCATATCCCCTCTCAAGCGTCTCTTCTTCAGAGAGAATAAGTTCAGTGCTGGCAACCTTTCCTCATAACTTATATCCTCCAGATCCTTTATCAGCTTTGTTGCCCTTCTTTGTAGTCGCTCCATTTCCAGTACATCCTTCCTGAGGACTGGTGCCCAGAACTGGACAGTATACTCCAGGTGCAGCCAGACCAGAGTCTTGTAGTGCAGGAGAATTATCATTTTATCTCTGGAGTTGATCCCCTTTTTAATGCCAATATTCTGTTTGCTTTGTTAGCAGCAGCTTGACATTGCATGTCATTGCTGAGCCTATCATCTACTAGGACCCCCAGGTCCTTTTCCATCCTAGATTCCTCCCAGAGGTTCTCCCCCCCAGTGTATAGATTGCATTCATATTTTTGCCACCCAAATGCATTATTTTACATTTTTCTACATTGAACCTCATTTGCCATGTAGTTGCCCGCCCCATTCAGATCTTCTTACAAGGTTTCCACATCCTGCAGAGAAGTTATTGCCCTGCTTAGCCTCGTATTGTCCGCAAATACAGAGATTGAACTGTTTACCCCATCCTCCAGGTCATTTCTGAACAAATTAAATAGGATTGGTCCCAGCACAGATCCCTGGGGGACCCCACTA
>NW_027507892.1:4035798-4128298 GCF_037356315.1 Lithobates pipiens | reverse complement strand
AAGATTCCAATGCCGAGAATATTACAGCCCACAAATAATCAGTGATTACATGAATGGTAGCAAAGTCAAAAAGATCGAAGGTCTGATTATCCCTTGTGGACTAATTTTCTTGCAAGGACAGGTAAAGAATTCCGGGAATGGCATTTTTCACATAGTTTGTGGTCAAGCTTGGACCAATGTAACCATACATTTACCATACCTGTGGAATATCATTCCATTAGGACTGTGGCCCTTTGCTTGTCTTTATCAGGTACTATTCCTCCCACTGATTTAAGACACTATTCCCAAAATGGACACCAACAGTGGGACCTAAGTCCCTCTATTTAAATAAATGGCGGGGCACCGTTCCTCCCACTGTCACCAATGGCGGGGCACCGTTCCTCCCACTGTCACCAATGGCGGGGCACCGTTCCTCCCACTGTCACCAATGGCGGGGCACCGTTCCTCCCACTGTCACCAATGGCGGGGCACCGTTCCTCCCACTGTCACCAATGGCGGGGCACCGTTCCTCCCACTGTCACCAATGGCGGGGCACCGTTCCTCCCACTGTCACCAATGGCGGGGCACCGTTCCTCCCACTGTCACCAATGGCGGGGCACCGTTCCTCCCACTGTCACCAATGGCGGGGCATCGTTCCTCCCACTGACACCAATGGCGCGGCACCGTTCCTCCCACTGACACCAATGGCGCGGCACCGTTCCTCCCACTGACACCAATGAAGGGGCACCGTTCCTCCCCACTGACACCAATGAAGGGGCACCGTTCCTCTCACTGACACCAATGACGGGGCACCGTTCCTCTCACCGACACCAATGACGGGGCACCGTTCCTCTCACCGACACCAATGACGGGGCACCGTTCCTCTCACCGACACCAATGACGGCGCACCGTTCCTCCCACCGACACCAATGACGGCGCACCGTTCCTCCCACTGACACCAATGACGGGGCACCGTTCCTCCCACTGACACCAATGACGGGGCACCATTCCTCCCACTGACACCAATGACGGGGCACCATTCCTTCCACTGACACCAATGACGGGGCACCATTCCTCCCACTGACATTGTTCCTCCCACTGACACCAATGACGGAACACCGTTCCTCCCACTGACACCAATGACGGAGCACCGTTCCTCCCAATGACACCGATGACGGAGCACCGTTCCTCCCACTGACACCAATGACGGAGCACCGTTCCTCCCACTGACACCAATGACGGGGTACCGTTCCGCCCACTGACAACAATGACGGGGCACCGTTCCGCCCACTGACAACAATGACGGGGCACCGTTCCGCCCACTGACAACAATGACGGGGCACCGTTCCGCCCACTGACAACAATGACGGGGCACCGTTCCGCCCACTGACAACAATGACGGGGCACCGTTCCGCCCACTGACAACAATGACGGGGCACCGTTCCGCCCACTGACAACAATGACGGGGCACCGTTCCGCCCACTGACAACAATGACGGGGCACCGTTCCGCCCACTGACAACAATGACGGGGCACCGTTCCGCCCACTGACACCAATGACGGGGCACCGTTCCTCCCACTGACACCAATGACGGGGCACCGTTCCTCCCACTGACACCAATGACGGGGCACCGTTCCTCCCACTGACACCAATGACGGGGCACCGTTCCTCCCACTGACACCAATGACGGGGCACCGTTCCTCCCACTGACACCAATGACGGGGCACATTTCCTCCCACTGACACCAATGACGGGGCACTGTTCTTCCCACTGCAAAAAGAGCAAATAATCGCTACTGAACCCCTTACAGTAGTGATTATTTGCTTTTTTTTGTGCTATAAAGGGCTAATTTTAGTTTTTTTAACCCCATTATGGTACTGGCCGTTTAATTGATTATGAAAATAGTAAACGATTCATTTTCTAATCGATTAATTGTCGATTAATCGATCAGTTGGTTCAGCCCTACTCAAAAGCCTGTAGGAGCCGCTCCCTTGAGCTTCAGTGTCCCTGAGTCCCAACAGGGACACAGACAGCAATAAAAAAACAAAAAACTAACAATCCCTCTTCTCTCCATCTAAAGCGAAACAAAAAAAGTTTTGCCTTTATACTTTAATCCAAATCTTTAAAAGTGGTATAAGCCGACTTTCTGGTAAACACATATTTAAGGGGCCACTACAACACAAGTGGTCTCATGTATGGGCATTCACGAATCTGTAGACAGAAGTTCCCATATGTTAGCAGAGAGATTTCATGTTCTTTAACATCTGCTGTTTAGCTGAGTGAAACATATTCTTTGCATTATCAGCCACTCCAGGCTAGGGAGAGGCCGGCCGCCGCGTCCTTCAATGTGCTAACTGGGCAGGAAGTCAGCTGCGTGCACCAAATATCGCTTGCCATGGCCAAATCCTGCCGCCTAAAAAAAAAAAAAAAAAAATACTACGCACGGATAAACGTTATCTATAGTTCTTTTAGATGTGCCAGATTCTAGTTTAGGTTAGTTGTCCCGGTTCATGTAAAGCCTCCACATAAGTCCTAATACGAAACACCAGTCTTCGCAGTCTATAAAATGTTTCTTTTTAACCACTTCAATACCGGCCTATTCTGGCACTTCTCTCCTACATGTAAAAATAATCATTTTTTGCTAGAAAATTACTCAGAACCCCCAAACATGATATATGTTTTTTTTTTTTAGCAGACACCCTAGGGCGGTGATGGTGAACCTTGGCACCCCAGATGTTTTGGAACAACGTTTCCCATGATGTTCAACTACACTGCAGAGTGCATGAGCATCATGGGAAATGTAGTTTCAAAACATCTGGGCTGCCAAGGTTTGCCATCACTTCCCTAGGGAATAAAATGGCGGTCATTGCAACTTTTTATCTCACACGGTATTTGTGCAATACTTTTTCAAACACCTTTTTTTTGGAAAAAAAACAAAAAACAAAAAACGGTTTAATGAATTAAAAAATAACAAAACAGTAAAGTTAGCCCAATTTTTGATGTTACGCCGAGTAAATAGATACCCAACATGTCACGCTTTAAAATTGCGCACACTCCTGGAATGGTGGCAAACTTCGGTACTTAAAAAATCTCCATAGGCGACACTTTGACAATTTTTACAGGTTACCAGTTTAGAGTTACAGAGGAGGTCTAGGGCTAGAATTTTTGCACACGCTCCAACGCACGCAGCGATACGTCACGTGTGGTTTGAACGGCGTTTACATATGTGGGCGGGACTTATGCATGGATTCGCTTCCGAGCTCAAGCTACCAGGGACAAGGGAGCTTTAGTTTTTTTTTACTTATTTTTACACTTTTTTTTTCCATTTTTTGATCACTTTTATTCCTATTACAAGGAATGTAAACCTCCCTTGTAATAGGAATCTATTGTGACAGGTCCTCTTTATGGAGAGATGCAAGGTCAAGAAGACCCCACATCTTTCCTCCAGGCTGGAAAGCAAGAGATCGAGAGAAAAAAAAAAATTCACCAATCTCATGCTGACAGACGCAATCGCGGCTTTGTTTACATCCGGGAACCAGGGAGTGACATCATAACGTTGAGCCCGGGCCTCCGACGGTTATAGAGATGACTGGTGACCATCTGAAATCTCTATCATCGTCATCCGGCGCCGGCTGATTCTTTCTCCGGGCCCCACGATGGCACGGGAGAGCCCGGGGAAGCAAAAGTCCAGAGAATCACAAGAGAGATATACACCACCGCTCAAAAGGCAGGTCCTGGGAACTCAGAGATAATTGCTCCAGGTGAAAGGATCCGGGTACGAGCCACAGCATGCAGATAATGTGGACAATGACAGAACTCTGGATGGCCGCACTCCGATGCTAAAACGATGCTTTATTCAAATAATATTTAGGACACAGCAAATGACATCACAGCGAAAGATGCTAACAGCTGACGCGTTTCGCACTAAGGCTAGTGCTTTACTCATAGTTGGTTCAGAGCCCGGAGAAGCACCGGATGGTGGCGGGACATCCCCTCCCGGCGCCTATAGGAACGATCAAGCGGCGGAACTGCCGCTATGATTATTCTTATCGTGCACAAAATCGCCGGCTGGAAAGAATGATATCTGAATGATGTCTGTAGCTGCAGGCATCATTCAGATATCCCCGCACAGTCAAGGATGTCATTTGACTATATGCGGTAAAAAAAAAAAAAGTTTCTATTGAAAGCATACATACCCAAAACTGCTTGTTCTCAGTGCATTGTGAAATTAAAGCACAGTAAGGCCCCTTTCACACTAACGTCCCGTTCAGGCCCGCCTGTCAGTTTTTCAGGCGGACCTGAACGGGTGCTCCATAGAGCTCTATGGAGCGTCGGATGTCAGCGGTGACATGTCCGCTGACATCCGACCCGCTCCGATCCGAAAAAGTGTGACGGAGGAAAAAGCTATTTTTCCATCCGTCTGCGGATCGGATCGGATGACGACGGGCACTGCGGTCCATCGTCATCCGATCTCCCATAGGGGAGAGCAGCGCTGTGACAGGTCCGTCCCTGCACAGTGTGCGGAGACAGACCTGTCATCTCCCTGCTCAGCGGGGATCGGCGGAGTGATCCCCGCTGAGCAAACGGACATCCACGGGGCGGATCAGAACTGATCCGCCCCGTGTGAAAGGACCCTAAGATTATTTTTTTTCCTTAGATCTAATTTGTCAAAGTCTCTATTATTATGTAAATACTTGCTTTCATTCTTACAAGTCGGGTTAGAAAATCAGTGCCAAGTCACAGTTCTAATCAGACACATCAGTGCAGAAATCGTGTCGGTGGTCCCACAATTCATACAGAAAAAAGCTTAAGGCCCCTTTCACACGGGACGGATCAGTAATGATCCGCCCCGTGATGATCCGCTCGCTCAGTGGGGATCGCTCCGTTGTCCCCGCTGAGCCGGCGGCGGACAGGGCGGTCTACGCACACTGTGCAGGGACCGCCCTGTCAGCTCTCCTCTATGGGGATCGGATGAGCACGGACCGTCTGTCCGTGTTCATCCGATCCGCTCTGCAGACAGATAGAAAAATAGGATTTTCCTCCGTCTGCAGAATCGGATCATAGTGTAGGTGGACAATAGCGGGTGTCTGCGGATGTTCATCCACAGACACCCGCTATCCCATAGGGATGCATGTATGTCCGTATTTCATCTGCAAACGGATGGATGAAATACGGACATACTGTCCGCATGTGTGAAAGGGGCCAAATTATTAGTAGAAGGCTGGACAATTTCTAGTCCCCGGGGAACCTGAAACAAAACAAACAACAACAAAAAAACAACAACTTGGGCGCTCGGGTCCACGTGGGGCCAGGGGCGTCATTCGCTGTGCTGCTCACCCACACAATGTACCTGCGACTACAAGAAAACAAATGGGCAGCAGACAGGAGGGGGCAGGCTCTCTACACTACCAACTGTGAAGCTGGCCAGGGAGACATTTATTAGTAGGAGGGGTAGAATCTGTACTGCGGGGGAGACTGACATTTACTAGTGTGGGATCTGTACCTGGGGGGGGGGGATTCACTAGTGGGAGAGGGGAGATCTGTATGGGGGGGGCATTCACTAGTGGCAGAGGGGAGATCTGTATGGGGGGGCATTCACTAGTGGCAGAGGGGAGATCTGTATGGGGGGGCATTCACTAGTGGCAGAGGGGAGATCTGTATGGGGGGGCATTCACTAGTGGCAGATGGGAGATCTGTATGGGAGGGCATTCACTAGTGGCAGAGGGGAGATCTGTATGGGGGGGGGCATTCACTAGTGGCAGAGGGGAGATCTGTATGGGGGGGGCATTCACTAGTGGCAGAGGGGAGATCTGTATGGGGGGGGCATTCACTAGTGGCAGAGGGGAGATCTATATGGGGGGGCATTCACTAGTGGCAGAGGGGAGATCTATATGGGGGGGCATTCACTAGTGGCAGAGGGGAGATCTATATGGGGGGGCATTCACTAGTGGCAGAGGGGAGATCTGTATGGGGGAGCATTCACTAGTGGCAGAGGGGAGATCTGTATGGGGGGGCATTCACTAGTGGGAGAGGGGAGATCTGTATGGGGGGGCATTCACTAGTGGGAGAGGGGAGATCTGTATGGGGGGCATTCACTAGTGGGAGAGGGGAGATCTGTATGGGGGGCATTCACTAGTGGGAGAGGGGAGATCTGTATGGTGGGGGGGCATTCACTAGTGGGAGAGGGGAGATCTGTATGGTGGGGGGCATTCACTAGTGGGAGAGGGGAGATCTGCATGGTGGGGGGGCATTCACTTGTGGGAGAGGGGAGATCTGTATGGTGGGGGGGCATTCACTAGTGGGAGAGGGGAGATCTGTATGGTGGGGGGGGGGCATTCACTAGTGGGAGAGGGGAGATCTGTATGGGGGGCATTCACTAGTGGGAGAGGGGAGATCTGTTTGGTGGGGGAATTCACTAGTGGGAGAGGGGAAATCTGTATGGGGGGCATTCACTAGTGGGAGAGGGGAGATCTGTATGGGGGGCATCTGTACGGGGGAATAAAATCTGTACTGGGATGGCCACCTATACTGGAGGGGGAAACATTACTAAAGGGCAGATCTGTCTGAGGAAGATTTGTACTGGGAGGGGGAAACATTACTAGAAGGGGTAGAATCTGTACTTCAGGGGAGACTGACATTTACTAGTGCAAGGGAGGGGGGGGGGGGGGGCATTGGGACATTTGCTAGAGGTGAGATCTGTACTGAAGAGGAATACTTGTGATGGGGGGGGGGGGGGGGGGGTCATTTACTAGTGGGAGAGGGGAAATTTGCATGGGGGGGGACATTTATTAGTGGGTAGGGAGGAACTGTACTGTGGGGTTTTGACTGGGCTGGTATTTTTTTGTTTTGCTCTACTCTACTGACCTGTGCATTGTGCACTCCTGACCCCTTCACTCTGTTGGGTTGTTACTTTGAAACTAGGTTAGTGATGTAGCTGGGGAGGGGGGAGGGGGGGGGCCTGAGTTGTGGATGGCTTTGTAAGTTGTTTTAGTATTTTGAATTGAATTTTTTGGGTTAGTGGAAGCCAACGGCACAGTAATTAAAAAATATTCTTTTGGTACAAGAATTGTGCCATATGTTACTGTGCACAGAGTAAACCGGCTCAAATTTTAAGTCCCACCCACTGTTAGTTTCCTTTAGGTGTCCACAGCTGACCACCCCTACAATCCTGTGCCTAAATGCTTCCTCCCTTTCTCAAGCCGACATCGGTCAGTTCCAGGACCATGACTTGTCTACACTGAGAGAGACAGATGCAGCTACCACAATTCAGGCAAGCAAATGTTGAACATTTGGCACTTTCGGTTTAATGGTTTAAATTTGCTCTTGTAAATTTATATAAATTTGCTCTGTAGTTTTAATCATTTGTTAATATAAAGTTAATTTAAAACAGAACAAATGTTTTCCATTCAACTGCTTCACTAACTTTATGAAGGCTGCGTAGTGCTGGTTCCTAGGTCTTTAATTGGATTCCTAGTTCTGGGTGTTCACGTTTGTACGAGATAACCTAAATATAAAAGCTGCCCTCCTGCATGGAACTCTCCTTTAAGTCCCATGTCCAATCGCTGTCCAAATCTTGCCGCCTCAACCTCCGGAACATCTCCAAAATACGCCCCTTTCTAACCAATGACCCAACAAAGCTCTTAATTCACTCGCTGGTCATCTCTCGCCTCGATTACTGCAACTCCCTCCTCATTGGCCTACCTCTGCATACTCTATCCCCCCTTCAGTCCATCATGAGGGCTGCTGCTAGACTCATCCACCTTACCAACCGCTCTGTCTCTGCTACTCCTCTCTGTCAATCCCTCCACTGGCTTCTGCTCACCCAACGAATTCAATTCAAAATACTAACTACCACCTAAAAAGCAATCCACAACTCTGCCCCTAGCTACATCACTGGCCTAGTCTCAAAATACCTAATCGTTCTCTTCGTTCTTCTCAAGACCTCCTGCTCTCTCAACACTCTCATCCAATGCTAGTCTCCAGGACCAGGTTTCCAGAGGCTCTCTAAGTTTATGGAACTCCTTACCCCAATCCGTCCATCTATCTCCTACTCTATTGGCTTTTAGACGATCCCTGAAAACCCTCCTCTTCAGAGAAGCCTACCCTACCCGCACCTAACAACTGTATTTTCATTTTGTCCATCTGATCATCTCCCCACAGCTACTCCCCTTTGTTCCACTTGACCCTCCCTTCTAGATTGTAAGCTCTAACAAGCAGGGCCCTCTGATCCCTCCTGTATTGAATTGTATTGTAATTGTACTGTCTTCCCCGATGTTGTAAAGCGATGCGCAAACTGTTGGCGCCATATAAATCCTGTATAATAATAATGGAGATGTGAAGTCCATGTGAACACAGCCGTGCCATGGTGGTTATAGCCTTATCCATCCCATGTAATAAAATAATCATGACATTTAGCTACACACAACCATGTAATTATATGAAGAATTGCCTATGATATTATTACATATCTAAAGTGACTTATTAAGCAGCTGCCTGGCAACCAAGCCATAAAAATACAAAATAAAATCTCTAGAGTCTCACAAGTCTGTTTTAAGGCCATCCTGCTCTATAAACATTGGAATTTAGAGTGCTGGTGATAGCAGGGCCACCAGAGCCGTTCCTGGAATTTGGAAGTTGCTTTCTTGGACACTGGAATGCAGATAGGCAGCCTTGGGTCTAATGTTGCCATTTAACTTTCTCACAATGGTACCTGGCACCAGGATGATTTATTATCTGGGAAGAGGTAACCATGGAATGCAGAGAATGAGCTAAGATATAAGCCTTGAATAATCAATCAACCCCTCTATATAAGCAATGTTTGGAAACAGAATGTACACAATTGATATATCATATGCGCCAATCAGGTTCCAAGGGTTCCGTAATATTGCTATGAGGTGATGCAACAGAGATCTAGTATAGAAAACTGGAGAGACCCAGCAACCAATATCTCACCTTCTTTGAAATTGTATTTGTAGAGCTGAACCAAGAATAAAAGGCTTACACTACCACTGCTCATTGGTGTAGAAAAACAAATGTTGCCAAGCCCACTGGAGCAAGAACGAGTGCATACCGGCATCAGCATTGGCACAACTTTAAAAATAGCTTTGGTTCTTATAAAAAAAAGAACCAAATCAAAATGATAGATTTTTATTGGTAACAATTTTATAAAGCAAACCTGTATTCGATTACAAATTACTTTAAGTGGAATCAACTACCTTCTACTTAACTAAAGAGTGGGAGGAAAGACTCTGCTGATCTATGTCTAAGCACAATTGAAAAAGACAGTAGATCAGATTTTTCTGCTCATAATAATTACCCTTTTGATTTAATTTCCTTTTGCAATCTAAACCAGAAGCCTTTGTTTCTTATTCTTACCCGACAGCTAATCCAACCCCTTTCCTGTTTACTTCCACCTGCACCACTGAAAAGTCTTTAAATAGCTGAGCTCCAGATGTAACACACAGTTGACCTCCCGGGCCAACTTACAATCAATAATCAAGAGGGATTCTCGGAGCACGCCAACATGCTGCAGAGGGGTGTATGGGGGGGATTTTAACTCAAAGTGTCTTCATAGGTTCAGAATGCCATTTATGGTCTCCATGTTAAAAGGACATATTAACTTATGTTCATTATTTGCCTGGAATAAAGTAATCCACCTGGCCAAAATTACTAAGCAGACACTAATGCTGAAGTGAAGAGACCTTGTGTTAGCTGAAATCCTTTGTATTCATCTTCACATTGATAGTTGTTGATCGACTTTGGATTCTGGACCCAGGCTATACACAAAACATCATCTTCTAACCACACCTTGATTAAACCCCAACTACCCAAGTGGGCAGTAGATGCTCAACGTTATACTGGTAATAATGGTGGGGGAGTTTAATCCCAACTTGGAGAGAAGTCAAGGCCCCATGTACAGCCTGGGTCAAGGATCCAGGAAACTCCACTGAAAAAAAATCAACACGGGTCTAGGTTCCAGGGGGGCTACATTAAAAGATTAACAGAAGTTAAGGCCCCATGCACAGCCTGCATCTAGGATGTAGGGGGCCTCCACTGAAAGAACAAGAAGTCAAGGCCCCATGTACAGCCTGGGTCTGGCATCCAGTGAACTAAGCCCTATGTACAACCCGTGTCTAGGATCCAGTGGGTTTCCACTGAAAGATCAACACAGGTACTTGTAGGCAACGTGTCTGCACTTTACACTGCTGTTACCTTAGGCACTTTTAAATTCAATCAGGATCACTTTAGAAAAAAAATATAGGGCTCTTGAGTAAGACCGATGCAATTATTTGCTTTACATTTACCTCTGTGCCCTTGATCAGATGCAAAGTTTAAGTTCCAAGATGCTCAAGCTTGCCAGAATCAGTCATTGGCCCAAAAGATGGTTATGCCTATGGCTGGATGGATTTCAGTGGACAGAGGCATGCCAGAACCCAAAACTATGCAATTTAAAATCTCTGGATTGGGGACATAGAGATAAATGAAAAATCACACAATTTTATGCACAGCACCCTGATTCTGAAGATCTTTTTTAAAGGTTTGCAAAAGTTTTTCAAAGGAAAGAGACCTCCGAACCTAGGATATTAACTATGTCCCACCATGACATCCTTTTGGTCAATGAGAACACCAATATCCATAGCTGGGACACTCTTGTTGACAAGAGGGACAAACAAAGGGGGCGGCCATAACGAACCTCCAAGTCAATGGATCCATTAGATGTGTAAACATGCGATTAGAGGGCTCTCTTTGGATAGGGAGGGGAGAAAACCTCCGTTACAGTTTTTATTGCTTTTTTGAGCCCCTACTGGGAAGGTTACCCCACGCTCCCCAGTCAAGGTGACAGGCACCAAACAGAACAGTATTTAAAAAAAATTGTCTCTTTAAAAGGAAAACATTTAAAACTTGACAGAGGTGCTTAACCCCCCTCCCCCTATTAAAAAGTTTAAAAACATTTTTTTGGGCTGCTCACAAGACAATAGCCAGTAGCACAACCTACAGTATGAGCAAGGCATTTGTCTTTACTGGGTTTGGTTGGTGACCTATCTCTCTCAAGAGTCACTAAAATGGTTTAGTCTAAAAGTGGCATCCTTGAGGAGCAGAGCAACAGGAGATAGGCTGGCATCAAGATCTCTAGTACCTGTTAAAGTGAACCTGGGCTTTGCTGACATAGATCATTGTAACAGGTTCACTTAACTGTTACACTTTACATACTGCTTTTCAATCCCCAGGTACTAGGAATGCAGAGAACCCTCCGTCGAAGCTATCTCCCCACCCCAATATAAAGGCAGAGAGCTCCTCATTGGCCAAACACCAGCTATCCTTATCCTCTTGGGCATCCACTTCTACCCATAACCTTTAAGTAGAACCATGGCATTTCATTGAAAAAAAAAAAAATGTGCTGCAACATCTCATAAGTGCATCAGCACATACAGTTTTCTCCTACTGCAAAAGCCCAAAAATACTTGTCAAGCCTGATACTGAAGTCCACCTAATCCAGCGTCTTTCGATGGGGTGGCAACGATACTGCACTGCTCCTGAAAATTGCAAGGGGCACGGCTATCGGCATTTTCACTGCTGGTACGGAAGCCTGTAATTTGTCAATTAACACCTGGCCAAACCTAGTCCTGCCCACTGCTTTCTAGATAATTAGCACCGTTTCTGTTGCTGAACCTTTATCTAACCCACCTTCCCCAAAGTGCAGTAGTTGAGGTTCTTACCTCACTGTATACATCCTGCTGGTCCGGAAGTCCGCATATGCACAGAAAAAA
This sequence comes from Lithobates pipiens, assembly GCF_037356315.1. Taxonomy (NCBI): domain Eukaryota; kingdom Metazoa; phylum Chordata; class Amphibia; order Anura; family Ranidae; genus Lithobates; species Lithobates pipiens. The sequence continues at coordinate 4,116,551 of NW_027507892.1, read as the reverse complement.
AAAAAGAATAAAAAAAAAAAGACAGACTTAAATGGGGCATTCTGCTTCAGCAGAAATCCCCAAAGTCTTTAGAGTTCTGCTGTGATTACACACCGCAGGAAGAAAATCCAGGCCAGTAGGAGGTTAACGTTGTAGTGAACGGCAGCTTAAAAGGTACCTGGTATGTATGGAAGTGTTGAATTTATTTACTGACCGAGTACTAGGCTGAAAAGGTACAGTATACTTACCTCTTAAAGTGGTTGTAAACCCTTACAAACCACTTTGACCTACAGGTAAACCTAGATTAAGGCTTACCTGTAGGTCAGAGAAATATCTCCTAAACCTTACCCGAAGACAGCCACCGCTGTCTACGGCGCATGCGCCATAGACAGCGGCGCGCAGGCGCACTGGGCAGACCGCAGATCGCGGCGATATGCCGTGTCGGCTCCCGTGCGCATACGCGGGAGTGACGTCATCGCTGCTCCAGCGAATCACAGCACTGGAGCAGCGAGACCCACCAAGAAGATGGACGCTCGGAACTACAGGGGACAGCGGTGACTTCGCTGGCTCCTGTGTCAGGTAAGTGACACATAATGGACTACTATGCGATGTATAGTAGTCCATTATGCTTTACCTTTGCAGAGAATCAAACAGGAAGTAAACCCATCAGGGTTTACTTCCTCTTTAAGTATTAGCCAGCCGAAACAAAACTACAATTAGCAAATGCACCATCCAAAGTATGAGAAAGTAATACTAACCTCGGCATCTGGCCTTAGAGATCTCAGGTAACTTTTGAGGTCTCCACGAGTCATTAACTCCATGATGACAAGTGTTGGCTGACCTTGGGAAACAACACCTAACAAACGGACCTAGAAGGTGGAAAAGGACTCATCAGAAGGAAGATAAACAAGGACAATTTAATTTGTAGCTTAAAGAAAAAATAAATCAAATTACATATAGGTGTTCTTACCACATGATGGCAGTTAAATTCTTTCATCACCGAAGCTTCATTTAAGAACTCTATTCTCTCTCGCATGCTAGCTGCTTCGTTCACTGTTTTTATGGCTACCCTAGTCTCTGACTCGTCTTTTACTACCCCTTTCGCAATTCCTTCATACACCATGCCAAAGGAGCCTTGACCCAGCTCACGGTTCATAGTTATCTTCTCTCGAGGAACCTCCCACTCGTCGGGCACATACACTGTAGAATGAAGAACGAACAGGGTTAGAAGTCATGTAGCTGCTGACATAGCTATGGATCAGTGGTCTTCAAACTGTTGCCGTTTGCATGTCTTTATTATTAATTCATTGGGGCACGATTCCTCCCACTGATATGAGACACTAATTCTGCCACCTGACACCAACTATGGGGCACCATTTTGGCCACTGACACCAATAACGGGGTACTATTCCTCCCACTGATATGAGACACTAGTCTGCAAACTGACACTAACAATGGGGCACATTTTCTCCCACTGACAGAAATAATGGGGTACCATTCCTCCCAATGATACCAACAATGGGGCACTATTCCTCCCCCTAATATAAAATGTGGTGATGTTTTCTCCCACTGATGCCAGAAAAAAAATTGCACTCCTGCTGGCCACAATCTGGGCACCCCAAATGTCTTTGGAGCCCTGGTATAGATCAACATACTTCGTATAATGCAAGTCCTTTTACAAGAACCAATAAAATAAAATAATAAATATTTGTGATTAGGTCAAGACCAAAGGCGGCCATAGATGGATCGAAATGTGTCTGTTTCAGCAGGGAAAGGCTAAATTTTGATCCATCACACCAGAAGGTAATCTGACGACAGACTTTTGTTGAATGGGAATATAACATTTTCATATGATCAGCAGCTAAAGACTATATTTATAGTAAAACATTTTTCAGAAAATGATAGGAACACACAGAGGTTGAAAAAAAAAAAATCATCAACTGAGAACGTGCCCTGAGCCTTATCCAACAATATTAGCCAAGAGCAGATATCTAATCAGTTGACACGGTTACTGGCTGATTATCATAATTGTAAAGAATACCATGCCATGCAATCAAAGGTGTCCAAAACCAGAAATGACTTTCCAAACAAATTTTTTACTATTGTGCAGAGTTGGATTGAAGAATCTGAAGATAAAATAATAAAAGTAGATAAGCAAAGAGCAAAAGGCAGAAAAGGTTCATCATCTAGGACACTAGCAAAATAACCGGGGAGTCACGCAGCGGGGTAGGGTCCTAGGGGGAACGCACCGTAGGGCATCTCCTTAAAAGCTTGCAAATGTTCAATCACCCGAAAGTACCAACCTATAACTTGGGGTCTATGCCACTGAATACTCGCCTATGTGCTAGACTGTACAATTAAGATATTATTTTACTCGAGCATCAGTGGTAACCTAAGGGTAGAGCCATGCTGAAGGGATAGGTCCCTGTTATGCAGTCAAAAGGGCTATATTAAGCCCTTCCCCTGGGTTCTCTATAGTTTGCTGGATTTGTTGATTACTATGGATGAACCTGTGTGCCGTGAGGCTGCAAAACTGCACGTTTTAAATGCTTGGTTAGGTCTAGTGGACAGAAAAGTCATTTTTACTTACCAGATCCTCCGCCCCTGTAGTGACCAGAGTTCCCCTATGCTTCAGTGGTGGACTTTTCCTCAACATACTCATGTAAAATGCAAGACTATAGAGCCCGCATTGGACTTGTGTCTGGCTGAGCATGGGGGAGAAGATTTTGCAGCGCAGAGGGAGCCTGTGGGAACAGAGGATCTGGCAAGCAAAAGTGCTTTTCTTGTTCTCCTAGACAAGTGATCTCCAAACTGTGGCCCTTTGCTCACATTAACCCGACCCTTTGGACAGCACTCCTCTAGCTGGCACCAACGATGGGGCACCATTCCTCCTACAGATACCAACAATCGGGCACCATTTACTCCCACTGACACAGTGGGAGCATTTTCTACTCCTACTGAGCACAATCTGGTCCCCCTAAGAACAAAGGCCCCTTTCACACTAGTGGACCATTTGGGTCCGTCTGCCAGTTTGTCAGGTGGGCCTAATCGGACACTCCAGTCTCCTCTATGAAATGGTGAGTGTATATAAACATGTTCCAATCCGATCCTATCCGCTAAAAGCAGACAGATGGGGATCCATTCCCCATTCGTCTGACGGACTGGATCGGATGGCAGTTGGGTGTAAACAGACGGTCCAGAGAGCTGTGTCTGTGTCCCCTCTGCATAAGTGGAGCGGACCAGCAGACAGATTTCCCGTTGAACTCCGATGGAGTCCACCCCCCGTGCCTGAAGGATAGTATACTGGACCCTTGTTTAGAAAGTTTGGAGCCCCTGCCCTAGACCTAAACAAGCATTTATACCTTGCAGTGCTGTGGCAGCCGCACTCCAAGGGAATATTATTAATTTTCCTGGAGTTCACCGTTATACACGTTTTGGAGATGCCTAAATGAGCGATGACTTCTGTATGTAGGTGGGAAGCCATTAAAAAAAAAAATATTATATATATTTGCTTCTAGAAAAGCTGTTATATCCTACATTGCACTTTTTATTTTTTATTCAAAGTAATGTATACAATGCATACAAACAGCAGGAGATATAGCAGGTTAAAAAACTGACAATCTTATCTGTGGGAAGAGATGGAAGGATGTAAATGGGCAATTCTGACCCAACCAAACCCTGAAGATTTAAGGGGATATGACAGAAGGAGGAGAGTAAATTCTTCAACAGGTTAAATCTCCCCGAGGCTCAGGAAAATCAGAACCCAGGTGGAAAGTAATTATGGGATAAACAGGGGGAAGAACAACAACCTTTCAGAATGTGCTGGATGGGTAATTAATATGAATGTGAAAAGATTTTTCTTTTACGGAGACAGCTCCAGGGTCTCGGTGCATCTGGAGTTACCTTCTGCTGTGCTCTACCACAAATTCCTCCAGAAGGAGTGGCTCGCTTACTAAAAGCATCAGACTCCGTGGAGTCCTTTGTGAGCTGCTTATTAACCTCACTAGCTTGACAAACAATACCGAACATTTGGCTTCAAAGGTTTCCCCAGAATTAGTAAAGTGACATGTTTAACTTTAAACATATATTAAGGCTTTCACATGGACCTCATATCCGGTAACGTTCAGCTGGTGGTCCGTTGGCAGACCCCCTGCTAAACTGGAGCAGAACATGCGTGCCCGTTCAGTTCCTTTTTTTCTTTTCTGTATTTTGCAACTGGAGGTCTATGGGCGATCAAATGAAAACTGACTCATGCCCACCTACAGTACATTAATCTACCTCAGATCTGCCACGTTTAGGTCCAGAAAAACTGAGAAGGGCATAGATCTTTTCCTGATCCTGAACGGACTCAGAGGTAAGCGGATGTAAACAGGCTCATGTCTGTTTATATTCACCTACCCACAGACTTACATGAAGCTTCCAATCGGAAAGCTGGTGCCAAAATGACCCCAATTAGCAAGGGCTCCATTCATAGTATAAGGCAAGGATCTCCAAATTTTGGCCCGTGGAACACATCCTAACCAAGATTGTATCCGGCCCTTAGCAATTGTCCATGAAAATACACCAACTGGCTGGTAGTGGTCTGCGTCCCACAATATAAAAGACGGGAGCATCCACTGTCGGCGGCCATGACCCTCACCCCAGTCTCCCTAATGGGCACTCTTGGATCCAAGGGAGGAACTCTACCTGACGGGATCCTCCTGGATCCAAGGGAGGAACTCTGCCTGACGGGATCCTCCTGGATCCAAGGGAGGAGCTCTGACTGACGGGATCCTCCTGGATCCAAGGGAGGAGCTCTGACTGACGGGATCCTCCTGGATCCAAGGGAGGAACTCTGCCTGACGGGATCCTCCTGGATCCAAAGAGAGGGGCTCTGCCTGACGGGATCCTCCTGGATCCAAGGGAGGAACTCTGCCTGATGGAGGGGGAACTCTGAGGTCATTCTGAATCTAAGGAGGGACTGTGCTGGGCACTACTGGATGTATGGGCAGACTTATATAATGAAACATATTATTTATTTATTTATTTTGGCCTGCAATTGTTTCTAAACCCACAATGTGGCCCCTGCAATATGCAAAGCAAAGAAATCCCTAGCTCAAACAGACTCGCCACTTCTCACTGTACATAAGGAATCTTTAAATTGTTATATACATTTAAGCTATGAGACCCCCCCCCCACCGGATTTTCCTTCGTGCAAATTAAAAAAGCACATTCTATAGCAAAGGCTCACATAAAGCCCCTTTGGAAGTAAATCTCCCTTAGAAGCAGATGCAATGCTCTACAACTGCTAAGTACCAAGGTTCCTTCTGCTCCCCTCTTCCCAGATAGATCGCTCTAAATTATTCTTTAAGAATTTTAAAAAGCTCATATCTGCCATTATTATGAATATACCTTATCTGGGTGTCAGAGTAAGCATTTTGGAGAAAAGAATGTAAATTGTCATGCTGCACAAAAAGCAGCATAGAGACTGTATGAAACAGATGCCAGCGGAATACAGACAAAATTATAAATTGTCAGGAAAAGGATATGGATGGCATTTTAACGACATGCCTCTAGGTGAGACTGCACATGAGTTAAATACAGATTTGTAAAATGTAACTGAATGCGCTCGGAAGGGTCTGCACATGATGGCAGATAATTTCCCGTAAACGAGTAGTCAGCTTCCAGATTTATTTCAGTATCTGATTTGCAGAAACGAAACGTACATTATTACCTGGTAGTAATTTCATTGCAATAAAGCGTGCGTGTAAAACAAAGTGGGTGTCTGTACCTACAGGCTAGAATTCGCTGGTCTTTCTAAGGGCTTGTTGCCCTCTGAAAAGCGATCCGCGGTGGAGCAGTGTTCGGCATGTGGTACTGCCTGCCTAACGCAACATGTAAATTTTTGTAAATTTTTTGCTGCACCAGAAAGCAAAGCATTGCAGTGAGTATACAACCCCAGTGTGCCTTGCAGCTCAAAGTAGTTGTAAACCTCAGGCACGAAATATGAACAAAGCATATCTCTCTATACTGTGTACTGTCTCAATCCAGAGCACCAAGTGTCATTTCTGTCTGCTGCTTTGTTCCTCTGCTATCAACACAAATCACTTCTGACAAGTTTTCCTGACACCAAGAGAAAAAAAAAAAGGTAGCAGGAGAAGGAGATCCAGCAAACAGCCTGTGATTGACAACCTCAGCTCTGTTCCTGTGTGCAGGAGGGGTGTCCCTATCCCTCCAATCAGCTCTCAGAGCTCTCCTCACAGAGATCTGCAGTGTGTAATTTCAGCTTTATGTCCCCTTTTTCCTGACAGCTCACACAAGCTTTATAAATTCTGTGCTTTGAACGGCTGTAGAGAAGAGAGTTCTGTAGATAAACAGGTACAACTTATGTAGGAGGATTTGTTTCATCTTTGTGGCTCACCTGAGGCCCTTTCGCTTCACTGAGTAGTATATGTAAGGGTTTATAACCACTTTAAGGAGGAGTGGTAAAGCAGCTGCCAGAATTCCTAAACATTGCCTGCAACTGGCTGGTTGCTGGTGCTAATCGGGTGACAATTTTCAGTCCAGCTCGTTTGACTAAAGTTGGTCGAGACAATTGTGGAGCTGGCAGGGCCATAGGTTGTTAGCATTTTGGACACTTCCTCTAAGATTACTAAGGTAACCAATACAGCTTTCCCTAGCGTTTAGAAGATGACATTCTTTCATGCGAGTGTGGATTTGTATGTCAAGTACAGGACAACTACTACATGTACCATATTGAACACAGTTACCACGTGTGCAAATAGCACCTAGTTAGTTCTTAAAAGTTATATCCTATGAATATTCAGATTGCATAGAAAACAATCAAAAATACACTGTACATTGTGGTGTGGTGGGTATTTCTTACTTGATTAATGTAGAAGTATGCAAACTAAACTGTTATTCCTCTCAATGACCCCACAGATGGGGCACAATTTCTCCCAATGACACCAAAGACGGGGCACAATTCCTCCCAATGACGGGGCATGATTCCTGCCAATGACTCCAAAGATGGGGCACGATTCCTCCCCCAATGACTCCAAAGACATGGTACAATTCCTCCCAATGACTCCAAAGAGGGGACACAATTCCTCCCAATGACTCCAAAGATGGGACACAATTCCTCCCAATGACTCCAAAGAGGGGACACAATTCCTCCCAATGACTCCAAAGATGGGACACAATTCCTCCCAATGACTCCAAAGATGGGACACAATTCCTCCCAATGACTCCAAAGATGGGACACAATTCCTCCCAATGACTCCAAAGATAAGGCACAATTCCTCCCAATGACTCCAGACATAGTACAATTCCTCCCAATGACTCCAAAGACATGGTACAATTCCTCCCAATGACACCAAAGATGGGGCACAATTTCTCCCAATGACTGCAAAGATGGGGCACAACTCCTCCCAATGGTGGGGCACAACTCCTCCCCAATGGCACCAACAATGGGGCACAATTCCTCCCACCAATGATGGGGCATGGTTTATCCCCACTAACATCAAGACCATTTCTACTCCCAATGGCCACAGTCCAGCCCCCCTTAAAGTGATTGTAAAGGCAGAAGTTTTTTTTTTTTTTTATCTTAATCTTGCATTTTATGCATTAAGATAAAAAGCCTTCTATAGGCAGCAACCCCCCTCTAGATCCAGCGATGTTGTAGGAGTGTCTCGGCTGCCCGGGACTCGCCTCCTCATTGGCTGAGACAGCAGTGCCAGTGCCATTGGCTCCCGCTGCTGTCAAAGTTAGTCAGCCAATGAGTAGAGAAAGGGGGACGGGGCCAGGGCTCCGTGTCTGAATGGACTCACGGAGCTGTGGCTTGGCTCGTGTGCCCCCATAGCAAGCTGCGTGCTGTGGGGGCACTCAACTGGAGGGAGGGGCCAGCAGAGCAGAATAGGGACCCGAGAAGAGGAGGATCAGGACTGCTCTGTGTAAAACCACTGCGTGAGCAGTTAAGTAGAGCATGTTTGTTATTTTTAACTAAAAAATCCCAGAGACTTTACAATCACCAAGTCTGAAGGACAGTAATCTTGCCCTTTGTTTAGAAAGTGTGGAGACCCCTGATGTAAAACCTGAATGAATGGGGTCCCTGGGGTATGTAAGGTTATGAGGCTATGAACTAGAACATACTGCGGTGTTGGTGGAAGCTGAATATTTTTTTGCCCTGGTTCATTACCAATGTGAATGTGATGGGTCGTGCCAAAACTTGTTCAGCTAGTAAAACAAAGCTTTGGAATTTCCACTTTGGCAACAAACTGAAACCAGCCAAAGTAACCCATGTCTAGAAATGCCAAATGACGTAAAGGCACCAAACTGTTCTACGATACAGAGATCTGTCTTTCTTCTATAGCTCTGGGTACAAAGTCAGTGCCAGCCATTGAACATCACAAGTTACATAACTAATGGCAGCAGCTACTTACTTTCTGCTGCACTGAAGTACTCGGGATTCACCGATGCGTACAGCACTCCATTTCCTAGCCGATCGCTGTTCCTGTGGGAATGCAAAAAAGGTGACATTATTCCGAGGTGTATTAGAGAATCAGATCACTAAATTCTATATATGAACAAAAACTAAATGGCATTGTGCTTTTTCACAGATTACTGCACTGGAGAAGATGTATCGTGCACAGCTTAAACATTCGGCGTTAATACTTGTGTAGGAAAAATTACGGTCACCAACGTATTTCACAAGAAATGTTCACTTTAAAAATCTCCCCTTTCACGGCTGTAAATTAAATGCCGTGGCTGTTAAATGATGCCCGAGTCAGCTTATTAAAAGAAATGAAAAATAAACTAGCGCTGTGCCTGTAATTTGTCCGTCTACACTCTTGAATACTTTGGAACATACATTGACCATCGAGAACATTATGGCCACTGACAGATCAAGTGAATAACATTGATTATGTCGTGACAATGGCACCTGCAAGTGGGTAGGATGAATTAGGAAGCAAGTAAACATGTTGTCCCTGAGGTTGATGTGTTGAAAGCAGAAAAAAATGGGCAAGCCTAAAGTTTTGAGCAACTTTGGTAAAATTTGGACAAATTATAATGGCTAGAGCAGTGGTATCCAAACTGCGGCCCTTTTCTAGCTTTTATTGGCCCTTGGGGCAATATTCCTCCCAAGGATACGAGGCACTACTCCTCCCAAGGATACGAGGCACTACTCCTCCCAAGGATACGAGGCACTACTCCTCCCAAGGATACGAGCCTCCCAATGACACGAGGCACTACTCCTCCCAATGACACGAGGCACTACTCCTCCCAATGACACGAGGCACTACTCCTCCCAATGACACGAGGCACTACTCCTCCCAATGACACGAGGCACTACTCCTCCCAATGACACGAGGCACTACTCCTCCCAATGACACGAGGCACTACTCCTCCCAATGACACGAGGCACTACTCCTCCCAATGACACGAGGCACTACTCCTCCCAATGATACAGGGCACCACTGACACCAACAGTGGGGCATAATTCCTGCCATTGACACTAAATGATGGGGCACTATTCCTCCCACTGATACCAACAAAGGAGTACTATTTCTCCCACTTTTACCAGCGATGGAGTACTATTCCTCCTCCTACTGACCACCAACCCAGAGGCCATGTTTATTATCACTGATGTTGAGCCTGGGACATTTTCTACCCCCCTTTGCCACAAGCTGGTCCCCACTAAAGTCTAAAGGACAGTAAACTGGCCCTTTGTTTGAAAAGTTTGGAGACCCCCCGGCTAGACAACTGGGTCAGAGCAACTCCCAAACTGCAGCTCTTGTGGGATGTTCCTGATCTGATTGTTTGGGAGTCACGTTGCATGACCGCGCAATTGTCAGTTAAAGCGACGCAGTGCCGAATCGCAAAAAGTGGTCTGGTCCTTGACCAGCAAAATGGTCCGGGGCTGAAAGTGGTTAATATAAGATTAGAAAATAAATCATTCACATAGTAATCTTCCTGGAAATGAACATTGATATATAAACTTTCACTTTGAAGTTAGGAGTAGTGCTACATGTAACAGTTAAAAAAAATAAAAAAAAAATATTATATATATATATATATATATATATATATATATATATATATATATATATATATATAAATAAAATATATAATAATAAATATATATTTCCATGTCTCACATGATATACATACACGCCCCAACAGATCTTCTACTAATATTTTAATCCTGTAAAATACTGATATCTCCAAGGAGTAATCATAGACAAACATAACCTTTTCTTTATACCTAATCTCCCTTTTCTACACACTGGTCACAGTCAAAAGGTAATAGAAATGGGAGACAAAACCAAAACAAGATTCATAAAACCCTAAAATTAGAATGGCAGACTGGTTTGCTTTATATAAATAAAGGAAAACGCGGAATTAATTCATCTGTCTGCCATAATTATACAAGCACACACATGTCCTGCACTACTAAAATGAAGTCAACCCGAAACTTTGAAGCATCTTTGAATGTGCAATTGAACCCTATCAAATTAAAAACCTATTTTATGTAATATTGCTTTTGAACCTTCTATATATCTTCATTTTGGGTCATCCTTGAAGGGAATAAAGTTAGAAAAAAAAAAAAATCAAAACTGTATTTTTTGGAGATGATGCATTCATTTATTCATCGCAGCCAGGACAGGATATCCCAGAAATTCAAAAAATATTTGAATATAGTAGATTCTCTGGTTTGCATATAAACATTAACAAAAGTGGGATACCACCAATTGCGTCTATATGCCATAGAAAATGGCAACTACATACTCTGTTCATGGTAGGGAACTAATATACAGCAGGTAAAATAAGTAGACATCACCATTTTTCTAGGTAAATATATTTCTAAAGGCGCTATTGACATGAAATGTTCACCACTCGTCAGTAACAACCCATGCAATGCATACATACAAAAGAAACCAAAACAAATAGTACGTTCAGAAATGATGTGTAAAAAATTGGAATGACACAGGGAAAAGGCATTGAACACATGAAGAAAAGGGGGGGTGCAAAAAGACATGGAAAGCTAAGACACCAGCTGAAATCTTGTGCAAATTAATACCAGCCGATTCAGTCTCAACTGACCTATAAAAAGCTGTCTCATTACCAAGGTGCCACACAAGACATATCTCATGATGGGTAAAAGCAAAGAGCTCTTTCAAGACCTTTGCAAGCTTATTGTTGCAAAACATACTGATGGCATTGGTTACAGGAGGATTTCTAAACTTCTGAATGTTTCAGTGAGCACTGTTGGGGCCATAATCTGGAAGTGGAAAGAACATAATTTCATCATAAACTGGCCACGACCAGGTGCTACTCGCAAGATTTATGACAGAGTAGTGAAAAGAATTATCAGAAGAGTCGTCCAAGAGCCAAGGATCACTTGTGGAGAGCTTCAGAAATGCAGACTGCGAGCCAGGCCTGCTTGTCCCATATCAGTGCCTGACCTCACAAATGCGCTTCTGGAAGAATGGTCAAACATTCCCATAGACACACTCCTAAACCACGTGGATATCCTTCCCAGAAGAGTTGAAGCTGTTATAGCTGCAAAGGGTGGGCCAACTCAATATTGAACCCTATGGACTAAGACTGGAATCCATTAAAGTTCATGTGCGTGTAAAGGCAGGCATCCCAATACCTTTGGTAATATAGTGTGAGAGTTGTGCGTGTGTATATACACACACACACACACACACACACACACACTTTATATACAGTTGTGCTCATGAGTGTGCATACCCTGGCAGAATTTATGATTTCTTCACTCATGGTTAGTGTTTGGCTGAAGACATTTATTATCAATCAACTGTGTTTACTCTTTAAATCATAATAGCAACAGAAACTACCCAAATGACCCCAATCAAAAGTTTACATACCCTGGTGATTTTGGCCTGATAACATGCACACAAGTTGACACAAAGAGGTTTGAATGGCTATTAAAAGGTAACCATCCTCACCTCCGATCTGTTTACTTGTAATTAGTGTGTGTGTATAAAAGGTCAATGAGTTTCTGGATTCCCGACAGACCCTTGCATCTTTCATCCAGTGCTGCACTGACGTTTCTGGATTCTGAGTCATGGGGAAAGCAAAAGAATTGTCAAAGGATCTGCGGGAAAAGGTAGTTGAAATGTATAAAACAGGAAAGGGATATAAAAAGATATCCAAGAAATTGAGAATGCCAATCAGCAGTGTTCAAACTCTAATCAAGAAGTGGAAAATGAAGGGTTCTGTTGAAACCAAACCACAGTCAGGTAGACCAACTAAAATCTCAGCCACAACTGCCAAGAAAATCCCATAAATAACTTCAGATGAAATACAGAACTCTCTAGTAACATGTGTTGTGGCTGTGGTGAGACCAAAATTGAGCTTTTTGGCCACAACCATAAATGCTACATTTGTAGAGGAGTCAACAAGGCCTGTGATGAAAGGTCCACCATTCCTACTGTGAAACACGGAGGTGAATCGCTGATGTTTTGTGGATGTGTGAGCTACAAAGGCACAGGAAATTTGGTAAAAATGTATGGCAAGATGAGCGCCTAGAGGCGATTCAGTTCGCATTGTGCGCTATATAAGTATTTCATTCATTCAATGCAGTATGTTATCAAAAAATACTGGCGAAACATTTGCATTCATCAGTCAGGAAGCTGTGCATGGGACGTACTTTGACATTCCAACATGACAATGATCCAAAACACAAGACCAAGTCCACCTGTCATTGGCTACAGCAGAATAAAGTGAAGGTTCTGGAGAGGACATCTCAGTCTCCTGACCTCAATATCATTGAGCCACTCTGGGGAGATCTCTAACGTACCGTCCATGCAAGACAGCCCAAGAATTGACAGGAACTGGAGGCTTTGTGCCAAGAGGAATGGGCAACTTTACCATCTGAGAAGACAAAGAGCCTCATCCACAAATACCACAAAAGACTTCAAGCTGTCATTGATGCTAAAGGGGGCAATACACGGTATTAAGAGCTGGGGTATGTAAACTTTTGATCAGGGTCATTTGGATAGTTTCTGTTGCCATTATGATTTAAAAAGAATAAACAAACACAGTTTATCGATAATATCGCTTTGGCCAAACACCAACCATGAGTGAAAGAAATGTTTTTGTGTTATTCATATTCTCTGAAAAATGGCCAAGAAATCATAAATTCTGCCAGGGTATGTAAACTTATGAGCACAACTGTATATATGAAAGTTTATATGAAGTAGTGAGAGGGCAAAAACATTTGAAGAGCTTACAGATTCGGGTTAGGCTGCACACCAGGATATGCTCCAGTGGGTACCCCAGAAAGTTACTAGTAAAAAAAATGTGCATATCTGGAAGGAGCACCAGATCAAAACATAGACCAGTCCAATTTCAATTAATGGTATTTTGCTAAAAGATAACCAACGCATTTAGGGGATCAAAGGAACGCCCCTTCATCAGGGCTACTGATGAAGAGGGCAGGCGCCCTTTGACCTCCCAAAATGCGTTGGATGTCTTTTAGCACATTACCAATAAATTAAATTGGACTCTTATTGTTTGGTCTGGCGCTCCTTCCATATATGCACCACTCCCGGCATTTCCATATTCACTCGACAGTTCTACTGGGTTTGCGCTCTTCAACTTTTCGAATGCCCGGTTTGTGATGATGTCACTCCCGCACATGGCAGTCTCAATCGCAGCATGGCACTCTGCATTCAGGGCGCACCCAGTGTGCCCTGCGCTCAAGTGACGTCACCAGCTGCAGCCAACGTGAATATCTCCTAAGCAGCTCAAGTTTAAGAGATAGTCACTGTACCTACAGGCAAGCCTTATTACACACTTACCTGTAGGCACAACTTTCCACTGCAAGTTTAATGGAATTGGTTTTCTTCAGTGGATCTTTATTTTTATTTTTTTACGATCCGTTTAAGTGTCCTTATACAGGAGCTTTTTATATTACTCGTTAGAACACAGCAGGACTTACCTTTTCTTGGTGACATAGCAGGCAATGATAAAGATGGACACAAGTAATAAAACCGTAGTGACTGGAAGGACCACGGCCAGGTGCATGAGGCCTTCGGGAGTCTCAGGAGCTGCACAAAAAACATGAATAGTCAGCAACAAGACAAGAGCTTGTCTACAATAATAATCAGTTTTCTTGGTAAGACAAACTTAACAGAGATGAATAGAACGACTGCATCTTTTAACAAGTCTTAAGAGGAAGTAAAGGCAATATAAAAAAAAAAAAAAAAAACACACCCTGTAAGGCAAAGGTATAATGAGCTAGTATGCATAACATACTAGCTCATTATGAATAACTTACCTGAGAACTAAGCCCCCGCAGCGGTCCTCTGTCTTCCTCTTCGCCGCTGCCATGTATCCCGGAGCGACTTCCGGGTCTCGTGGCTCCGGCTCTGTGATTCGCTGGAGCCGCGATGACGTCACTCCCGCGCATGCGCACGGGGGCCGACACGAGCGGCATGTCGCCGCGATCTGCGGCCTGCCCAGTGCGCTGCTGTCTACGGCGCATGCGCCGTTGTCTACGGCGTATGTGCCGTAGACAGCGTTGGCTGTCTTTTTGTAAATATCTCCTAAACCATGTAGGTTTAGGAGATATTACTTGGACCTACAGGTAAGCCTTAATCTAGGCTTACCTGTAGGTCAAAGTGGTTTGTAAGGGTTTACAACCACTTTAATAAGCCTAGATGGAGGACATGGAAACGCACACCGTACAGCAATGTTACAAAGGTACGGGCACTAGAACCGATATTCCTCATTGGCAGCATGAGATGCAAGAGATGTAGGGCTCATTCACACTAATGCTGCTGTCGGAAGTGTGATCAAATAACTTTTCAGAGAGCGTTTGTCAGACACAGAGGAAGCGTTGTATCATCTCCTCACTGCCTGCTTTAACCCCTTGAATCCCGCACTAGCAGGACAACGCTTGCTGTTGCGGGGCATTTGAAAAGCGGCAACCATTCACTTGAATGGATTGCTACTGGCAGGCGGTAGCTCCCACCTACAGCTACAGGGGGGTATATAGTGGAATAAATCATTTTTGTTCCCCTGCAGATTTTGTAAGTTTGCCCACTTACAAAGAAAATTAAGGGTCTATCATTTTTTTTTTTTTTTTTATCATAGGTGTATTTTAACCACTTCATCCCCTTCCTGACCAGAGCACTTTTTGCGATTCGTCACTGCGTCGCTTTAACTGACAATTGCGCGGTCGTGCAACGTGACTCCCAAACAAAATTGACGTCTTTTTTTCCCCCCACAAATAGAGTTTTCTTTCGGTGGTATTTGATCACCTCTGTGGTTTTTATTTTTTGCACTATAAAAAAAAAAAAGCCGACAATTTTGAAAAAAAAAAAAAAAAAAAAAACGCATTATTTTTTACTTTACGCTATAATAAATATCCATCAAAAATATATATAAAAAAAAACTATTGTTTTCCTCAGTTTAGGCCGATACGTATTCTTCTACATATTTTTGACAAAAAAAAAAATAAAAAAAAAAAATCGCAATAAGCGAGTAGTTTGCGCAAAAGTTATAGCGTTTACAAGATAGGGGATCGTTTTATGGCATTTTTAATAATATATATATTTTTTTTTTAACTGGCGGCGATCAGCGATTTTTATCATGACTGCGACATTATGGTGGACACATCGGACATTTTTGACACATTTTTGGGACCATTGTCATTCATACAGCAATCAGTGCTATACAAATGCAGTAAATGGGTTAACCACTAGGTGGCAGTGTAGGGGTTAAGTGTGTCCTAGAGGCGTGTTGCTAACCGTGGGGGGCGTGGCTGTGTTTTACACATCACTGATTTCTGCTCCAATCACAGGGAGCAGAGATCAGCGTCACTGTTCCTAGGCAGAACAGGGAGATGCTTGTTTACTTTAGCATCTCCCCATTCTTCCTCTCCGTGAGGCGATCGCGGGTATCCCCGTGGCGATTGAGTTTGTGGGATGTGCGACCCGACGCAAGAGCTTCCCGCGGGCACGCCCCCTGCTGCCTCTTAAAGGGCAACGTACAGGTACGTGATTCGGCCTGTACGTGCCCTTCTGCCGACGTATATATCGGCGTGAGGCGGTTGGGAAGCGGTTAAATGATACATAGCCCCATCCATTGGCCCCTCAATGTGGCAAAGTTGGCCTGTGCCTTTAGCAGAGAAACGGCCCAAAAGCATCATGTTTTCACCTCCGTGTTTGACTGTAGGGATGGTGTTCTAAGGGTCATAATCAGCATTTTTCTTCCTCCAAACATGGAGAGTTGAGTTAATACCAAAGAGATACATTTTGGACTCATCTAACCACAGCACTTTCTCCCAATCCTTCTCTGAATCATTTAGATGTTCATTGTCATGACTGTACATGTGACTTCTTCAGGAGGGGGACTTGTCGTGTTTGGAGGAAGAAAAATGCTGACTACCCTGTTTCCCCTAAAATAAGACCTAGTGTGATTGTCGGTGATAGCTGCAATAAAAGCCCTAGTTAAAGTCCTTGTAGGTCTTCTTTTCAGGGTAGGGCTTATTTTTGAGGAAACAGAGTAGGGCTTATTTGGGTGGTAGGGCTTATATTGCAGCCAACACCGACAATCACGCTAGGTCTTATTTTAGGGGAAACAGGGTATGACCCTAAGAACGCCATCCCTACAGTCAAGCCCGGAGGTGGAAACAATTTGCTTTGGGGCCGTTACTCTGCTAAAAGGTACAGGCCGACGTTGCCACATTAAGGGGCAAATGGACGTGGCCGATGTATTGTAAAATCTTCGATGAGAACCTTCTTCCCTCAGCCAGAACACTGAAGATGGGTCTTTCAGCATGACAATGACCCAAAAGATACCGCTAAGGCAACAAAGCAGTGTCTCAAGCCGAAGCGCATTAAGATCATGAAGTGGCCGAACCAGTCCCCAGACCTTAATCCTATAGAAAATTTATCGAGAGAGCTGCAACTTTGAGTTACCAAGCGACAGCCAGGAAACCTTAAGGCTTTAAGATCTGTAAAAAAAAATAAAAAAAAAAAAGAATGGAGCAAACTTCCTCCTGAGATGTGTGCAAACCTGATCACCAACGCCAAGAAACGTCTTATGTCTGTGCTTCCCAGTAAGGGTTTCTCCACCAAGTACTTGGTCATGTTTTGCTTGGGGATCGAATACTTATTTTACTCACTGAACTGCAACTCAACTTATAACATTTGCATTATGTGCTTTTTCGGGATTTTAGGTTGATATTCTGTCTCTATCATTTTAAAAATACCTATGATAAAAAATAAAAAAAATTAGACCCCTCATTTCTTTGCAAGTTGGCAAACGTACAAAATCTGCAGGGGATCTAATAATTATTTTCCCCACTGTAATTCTGCCTCAGCCGCTAAAGGCGGAGTAGTTGGGGGTCAAGTAAAACCGCGGCTCAACCGCAGGGTTAAACCCCCCCTCCCCCACTGCTATTGTATATGAGGCCTAAAGCATTTTGCACAACGGCCTATTATCAACAGACAAGAAATCTCAAGGGTCTAAAATGCTCGTTATCATACTGATCTCATTACTACACGTGGTTGTAACAATCTTTTGTTGTTTGAGGGTCCTAAGTAGTTTTCTAGCAGAAAATACATGTACGCAACTGATCTCATTTGCAGACCGAAGTTCATTCCTTTGATCTAAAAGAACCAAATATTACAATGTTTCCTTTTCTCTCACAGCGCTGAGCAATGTTAAAAAGAGGAACTGCAGTCTGCTCACATAATTTGTAATACAAAACCTTCTTTGCCATTTTGAAGCTTCCCTCCAACCACTTTGCATATTATTTTATATATACTGCGATTCTGTACTTGCAAAATATGCTGCAGAAATCTCCCTCTACTGAGTCTTTCTGTAACCATTTTAACTGTGGGAAGCTGAAGCTGCTGCCTATTCACTTCCTGGATTTACACACAGGCTCACCTCCAGCTTTACAGCTCTCATTGGCCCTCTCATGACTCGCCCCCCCCCCCCCCCTCCCTTCCTGGCAAACAGAGAGAGCTGTGCATGATGTCATAAGTCTAGGCTAATCACCAGACAAGCAACAGGATAGGCTGTATAAGGTATTTACTGGCAGAAAAAAAAAAAAGTTTTACTATCCAAAGTTAACACAACAAGGGCAGAAGATTTAATAGATGGAAAGTTGTAAAAAAATTACTGAAGGTCCGCTTGAATAAACATTTGCCAGATTTAACCTCGTCAACACCAATGGAATATCTATGCAGGATTTTCGACAAACACACCGGTCACAT
This sequence comes from Lithobates pipiens, assembly GCF_037356315.1. Taxonomy (NCBI): domain Eukaryota; kingdom Metazoa; phylum Chordata; class Amphibia; order Anura; family Ranidae; genus Lithobates; species Lithobates pipiens. The sequence continues at coordinate 4,098,330 of NW_027507892.1, read as the reverse complement.
ATACAAAATGTATTCCATATTGACCCCACATCTGAAAAGTTATTTTATGTGCACAAATGGGAGGAGGACCTGGAGGAGACTCTCTGGTTGTGGAGGATTGGAGTAAGATAGCACAAAGTGCATCCAAGTCATATATCAAGACATCGCTGATTGAAGTGAACTATAAGGTCCTTCTGTGGTGGTATATGGTGCCAGTGAGAGTGGCATCATTTTTCCTTGGTGCGTCCCCGCAGTGTTTCAGAGGGTGTGGTATGAATGGCACAATGTTCCATGTTTGGTGGAAAAGGCCAAAAGTCCGGCAGGTTCTGGATCCATACCTATAATTTCATATACTCAAATGAACCTCGTTAAATCATCACTGCAAGCTCTGCTGGGGCGCCCTATAGAGGGAACGACGAGACACACAAAAGGAGACTTAAAAGCGGGGTTCCACCCTAAAGTGGAACTTCCGCTGATCGGATCCCTCCCCCCCTCCGGTGTCACAATTGGCACCTTTCAGGGGGGAGGGGGGTGGAGATGCCTGTCAAAGACAGGTATTTACACCCACTTCCGGGCATAGACTCCCGTGGGAGTCTACGCCATTTCCTGCCCTGCCGCGCTGTCTGCTGGGACACACACGGGTCCCAGTGACAGCGCGGAGATTTCCTATTGCGCTGCGCGACTCGCGCATGCGCAGTAGGGAACCGGAAAGTGAAGCCGATTCGCTTCACTTCCTGATTCCCTCACCTAGAATGGTGGCGGCAGCAGCCGAGGGCCTCGGCTGCCGGCATCGCTGGAACCCAGGACAGGTGAGTGTCCATTTATTAAAAGTCAGCAGCTGTAGTATTTATAGCTGCTGGCTTTTAATATTTTTTTTTTTGGTGGAATCCCTCTCTAAAGCCTTTATATTTGCAGCAGCCAGGGTCTCCATAGCCAGATCATGGAAATCTTCCACAGGCCCCCTTTCACTTATTAGGATCCAAACTTCCTTGGATGAAGGTAAATGAGCGCGGCGATTCTAAATGATAAACTTGTCCCGTTCGAAAAGACCTCTGGATTAAATACCTGTTAAATACTCTATGAGACAGCTATGCCATGGAGTGTCTAATACCACCCCCCACTTTTTTTTCCCCTCTCTACTTGTTCTACTATACTTGCCCTTTCGTGGGCACTCAGGTCACCTGGGGTATCCACTAGGGTTGTCCCGGGACCGATACCGAGCATTTGCGCATGTACTTGCACAAAAGCTTCCAGTGCCTGATAGGATACCTGGGAGAGGCGGTGTTTCATCAGATTAGGTGACCCGGCACAACCGGAAGTCAGCGGGTGGAACAACGGAAGTGACGCTCGTGTCAACGTCAGCGTTTGAAGATCCCGACACCCATCTTGGTACACCCTGCACTCGGCCGCAGTAAGCCAGCAGCAGACATCTTGTTACACCCAGCCCATATAGTTCAGGCTGGGTGTAAGAAGATAGCCGCTGCTGCTTTTATGCGGCCGAGTGCCAGGAGTACCAAGATGGGTGTCGCAGGCAGCCTTTCCTTTCATGGCATTTCAGTGCCTGCCCATCGGTGCCCATAAATGCCACCTATTAGTGTCCAATGCCTGTAAGTGCTGCCTTATCAGTGCCAGCCATCTGTCAGTGCCATCTATCAGTGCCCAATGTCCAGAAGTGCCCCTATCAGTGCCAGCCACCTGTCAGTTCTATCTATCAGTGCCAGCTACTTATCAATGCCATCTATCATTGCCAATCATTTGTCAGTTCCAGCCATCAGTCAGTGCTCATCAGTGCCACCAAATCCTATTAGTGCTGCATATCAGTGCCACCTAATCTGTATTGTGCTCTGAAAACTGTCACATGACATTAAAAGAAAAGTATCTGTAATCGGTATCAGAGAGTACTTGAAAAAAGTATTGGTACTTGTACTCGGTCTTAAATGGTATCGGGACAACCCTAGTATCCACAACTGCTGTAGAGTTCAGACTGGCTGATACTTCAGACCGGTGTTGCGAGTTCCTCATAATTTAGCATTATAATTTCCTTTTTTACATGATATCCGACACATACTGATTTCTTAGCAAGAGGTGAGCCTCTTAGATCTAACATAGCATTTTTTGGATGGTCTACTCCCACGCCCGATTTCAGCCTTAAAAATGTGCTCAAAAACTCAGCTTATACTCGAGTATATACGGTATACATATAGTTTATAGACGATATTCCTCTTTACACTGTTCTTTCTGAATCACGCATTATATGTTCATAAGTTAACTGGCAATTCAGTATTTTTATGTCAGTATGTACCCTTAATTGTTACAAAAGATTAATACCCTAGGTTATTATTAATGACGGTTTATTGTCATAACGGCTATTATTGACGTTGTATACTTTAAATACCTAAAAAAATAATATTGAAAACGAAATGTCGGATTAAGATCGTGGGGGGGGGGGGCAGAGTGTTGAATCGAGATCGCAATTTTTTTTAAAGGGGTTGTAAAGGTTCGTGTTTTTTCACCTTAATGCATCCTATGCAAAAACATCTGACAATACTGCCCCCCCCCAGCCCCACCCCCCGTTTTACTTACCTGAGCCCGTTCACCTGCTGCGCTCGCCCCCAATGTCTTCTTCGCCGCTCAGCCTAGCGTGGATGAATTGAAAGCAGCGCATCCATTGGCTGCTGTCAATCACATCCAATGACACGGTGAGTGATAAAGTGAGCGGCTATAGCTGCCGGCCGTATCACGGAAGCGTGCCCGCAAGAACTAACCACCATGCGAGAGAGAAAGCATGAAGGTGGTTAGTTATTGCAGGGAGGAGCCAAGACAGCCGCCGAGGGACCCCAGAAGAGCAGGTTCGGGGCCACTCTGTGAAAAACGAGCTGCACAGTGGAAGTATAACAGGTTTGTTATTTAAAAAATAAATAAATAAATTTGTCTTTACAACCCCTTTAACCAATAATCGTGCAGCTCTAGTATGTCATGAAAAATAGCAAATCCTTGATTTTAGTCATTACACATATACATATTATAACATCAGCTCATTGCTAAAAAGGACACTCACTTCTCTCCTTTACAAAGAATGACACCATGTCCGTCCACGAACCATTTCCAGAGAGCGAAATGGCGCGCACCTGCGCGGTGTAGTTGCCTGGGTTAAGCCGCATGAGTTTGGTACCTCCAAAGTTAGCATATTCTTGTCTGGAAACACATTCTTTATTGCGTTGCTGAGGAAATAGCATAAAAATAAAAAAGGGAGAAAGACTATAGGTTAAAAAAAATAAAAATAAAAATTACAGAAAACAATCAGCAGTACATAAGAAAAGAAGAGAATACAAAAAGTGAGCTGAAGATACAACTCAATAATGGACAGAAATGCACAAATTTACAATGGAGGACTACGTATTCTACAAATTATATACCGTATTTTCCGGCGTATAAGGCGACTGGGCGTACAAGACGACCCCTTATTTTTCAAGTGAAAACATAGGTTTGGGGCAATACTCGCGGTATAAGACTACCCCCCTTCTGAGGTAACACCATTTAAAAAAAAAACATTAGAACCATTAAAAAACACAAAGCAAGAATGCCAACTACTCATCCGCCATGCTGTGATATGTCATAAAGTAAATCAAACAATAATAACACAAACAGAGATCTATTGAATGCCACAACTCTGGAAAGTAGAATTTTTCACTAACCAAACCTATACCACTTTTGGGTTACATTCTATGGGAATTGTCCACCAAAATGCATTTAATAACCCCCTGTCATATGTCCCAGATTTACCTGTCCCTCTTGGGTGCCTGGGACCTCAAAGGCAAATAGCAGGATGTATAGTAGTAGGAGATCAGTGAATGGATTTACCCAGGGAAGTATGGTGAGCAGTGTATTATTTTAATGAATACAACGCCTGCTTGGATTGGCAGAGGCTGTAGCATCATCAGCCCTTGTGTGTCTCGCTCTCTCGCTCGCTCTCTCTCTCGCTCTCTCTCTCGCTCTCTCTCTCGCTCGCTCTCAAAGCCAATACGAGCAGGCTATTCTATGTAGCCTGCTCGTATTGACAGAGGTTGTTACTCCAATCCAAGCAGGCTCTGTATTCATTAATAGAATACATCGCTCACCGGGATTGGCTCAACGGCGTATACTGTTTGTAGCTGAAGCCACATACAGTATTAGCAGACATTTGGGGGCTGACATCCATCGGGCAGCATTGTATACATGGCGTATAAGATGACCCCCGATTTTTGGGCATTTTTTTAAAGTGTAAAAGGTAGTCTTATATGCCAGAAAATACAGTACTTAAAATGATTTTAAAGAGAGAAAAAACAAATGAAAGCTTTACAACAACAAACATGTTATACTTTACCTGCTCTGTGCAGTGATTTTTTATACTTGCGAGTGAAATCACACCGCACAGATGGTTCACACCTTTGCGCTGTAGTGCACTAAAACACAATTCCATGGTGTGCACTGGGTGGTATTTAAAAGGTACTGCGATATTGTGCAAACCCTGTGTTTGTGCATTAACGTAATGCAGGTGTGCTCAACCTGTGGCCCTTCAGCTGTTGTAAAACTACAAGTCCCATGAGGCATTGCAAGGCTGACAATTACAAGCATGACTTTCAAAGGCAGAGGCATGGTGGGACTTGTAGCTCTGCAACAGCTGGAGAGCCCCAGGTTGAGCACCCATGGAATAATGCAATAGGTGTGAATTATGGTTTAAAGGAGAGGTAGGGACGAAGTTCTTTTGGTACAACTTCTCCTGGGGATCACAGGAACGCACGTTGTTCTGCACTACTGTCACCCATATTAAGTCAACGGCAGCTAAAGCCCACTGTCGGCTGACATCATTCAGCTTGTCCAGGCTATGGAGAATCCCAAAATTCAAACTTACGCTCATCTGTCTCCCTTCCCCCCTCCGGTGTCACATTTGGCACCCTTCGGGGGGGAATGGTTACCTGTTTTATTTTTGACAGGTACCCCTTTCCCCACTTCCGGAAATTAAGTTCGCCCCCCTTCTCCACCGTCGGGCCAAGAGCACAGCGTGCTTCACCCATGTGCAGTAGGGAACCGGCTGTGAAGCCGAATTGCTCCACTGCCAGTTTCCCTTACCAGGAATGACGGCACTCATGGCATGGTCTAGGTTCATCCTGAGAGCACTCATGGCATGGTCTAGGTTCATCCAGAGAGCACTCATGGCATGGTCTAGGTTCCAGCCTGAGAGCACTCATGGCATGGTCTAGGTTCCAGCCTGAGAGCACTCATGGCATGGTCTAGGTTCCATCCTGAGAGCACTCATGGCATGGTCTAGGTTCCATCCTGAGAGCACTCATGGCATGGTCTAGGTTCCATCCTGAGAGCACTCATGGCATGGTCTAGGTTCCATCCTGAGAGCACTCATGGCATGGTCTAGGTTCCATCCTGAGAGCACTCATAGCATGGTCTAGGTTCCATCCTGAGAGCACTCATAGCATGGTCTAGGTTCCATCCTGAGAGCACTCATAGCATGGTCTAGGTTCCATCCTGAGAGCACTCATGGCATGGTCTAGGTTCCATCCTGAGAGCACTCATGGCATGGTCTAGGTTCCATCCTGAGAGCACTCATGGCATGGTCTAGGTTCCATCCTGAGAGCACTCATAGCATGGTCTAGGTTCCATCCTGAGAGCACTCATAGCATGGTCTAGGTTCCATCCTGAGAGCACTCATGGCATGGTCTAGGTTCCATCCTGAGAGCACTCATGGCATGGTCTAGGTTCCATCCTGAGAGCACTCATGGCATGGTCTAGGTTCCATCCTGAGAGCACTCATGGCATGGTCTAGGTTCCATCCTGAGAGCACTCATGGCATGGTCTAGGTTCCATCCTGAGAGCACTCATGGCATGGTCTAGGTTCATCCTGAGAGCACTCATGGCATGGTCTAGGTTCATCCTGAGAGCACTCATGGCATGGTCTAGGTTCATCCTGAGAGCTCTCATGGCATGGTCTAGGTTCATCCTGAGAGCTCTCATGGCATGGTCTAGGTTCATCCTGAGAGCACTCATGGCATGGTCTAGGTTCATCCTGAGAGCTCTCATGGCATGGTCTAGGTTCATCCTGAGAACACTCATGGCATGATCTAGGTTAATCCTGAGAGCTCTCATGGCATGGTCTAGGTTCATCCTAAGAGCTCTCATGGCATGGTCTAGGTTCATCCTGAGAACACTATGTTAGAGTTGCCATCATATATACATACACACACTTACCTCCCCCTGCTTCAATTCAATCTCATACATCAGAGTAAGTCCATTAGGATAAGGTGGCTCTGGCCACTTTAAGATGACTGCATTTTCTTCTGCTTCCTCAGCGAGGACCGCTCCAGGTATATTATCGGCACCAGCTGAAAAGTACAATATTGTAATGCGAGTTTAGCATCATAAAAAGGGGGTTACACTCACAGATACTGTGTACAGCAGCCTCTCTCAACCAGGGTTTTTTGGAACCCAAAAGATGCTCCAGAGGTTGTTAGGGGGTCCTTGAGCAATTCCTGCTTTTCAGAAGTTCCCACTGACACTCTTTGTAGCCATCTGTAAGAGGGTAAATCTTCCCAATGACCACAAGTGTAAGGAACATTCTTCCCACTGACCATCATCCTAATGCATCGTGAGTTGCAAGTATAGTAATTTTTCAGCAGAGGTTCCTTAAGACTAGCAAGTTATTTCAAGAGTTCCTCTGTGTTGAAAAGGTTGCAAGGGGTTCCTTGAACAATGAGCAATGTCTGCCTCTTAGCCAAGTTCCTAATGACACCATTGATCTCTTTACCTATCTGCAAGGGGGATACCGTATTTATCGGCGTATAACACGCACATTCATTTTAAGAGGGAATTTTTGTATTGGCGTATAACACGCACATGCTATTTGCACCTGATTTTCATGGTGAAAAAGTGAGTGTTATACGCCAATAAATACAGTAATTCTTCCCACTGTCTGAAACTGTAAAAGGCATTCTCCACTGACCATCGCCCTAATGTACAGTGAGCAGTTTATCAGCAAGGCTTCCCGGAGACTAAAAAGTTAAAGGGTTCCTAAATGTTTAAAAAAAAATTAAATAAAATTGAGAAACACTGTTATACAGTCTATTGGCAGTTTGACCCGTTAGCAACAATTAGAAGGGTGGCTTGCTTTTAATTCAGTGCATCCCGACTATGCTCACCATGTCTTCTCTTCCACATTGACTTTCTGAAGAAACTTTGGATTATAGGACTGAGAGAATATGTGGAGGTCACCACTTAGGTATAGGTCAAGCCAAAACGTTTTCTCTTACTTTTGGAGTGGAGAAGGGTTGGAAACCCTGTCAGGTTTTTACAGCTACCTGGGTCTTCATTAGAAAAGTAGTGAGGAGAACTCCAATAGCTCCTTTACGGAGCACTGCACAGTGGCAAAAAACAAGACCTGGGTTTTATTCCATTCCAGTGCTATCCACTGTGAAAAACAAAAAAGTTTTTGGCTCGACATACACTGTACAGGTCAATAACTGGCAAACATGGCCGCCCACCGAACATGACATGTTGGATACTTTTTACTGAAGGTGCAAAGCGAAGCATTGTGACTATGACATGTGAACACCCCCCTGTTGGCATTCAGGCCTACGGGGGGGGCTAAGAACATGGCTAAACCATTTGTTTTTACCTACTTTGCGAACCAGTTCGGTGACACCACTGATGCAGGGACATTTTTTCCTTTTAGTGACACCACCGAGGTAGGGAAATTTTTTTTTATTCCACTACCACCATCAACTTTAACTACTTTCCGACCGCTGCGTGCCGATATACGTTGGCACAATGTGGCAGCGGTGGGCAAATGGGCGCACCTGTATGTCCCCTTTAATTGGCGGGGCTAGCGGGCGCACACGCCCACCGCGTACAGTGTGACCGTGCCCGTGGGTCCCACGGACTCAATGTCCGCCGGGGGGGCCCACAATTGTGTCAAGGAGCCACAGAACGGGAAGATGCCAACGTAAAAAAGGCATTTCCCCATTCTGCCTAGTGACATGACAGAGATCATCGCTCCCTGTCATCGGGAGCAGTGAAAACAAGACCTGGGTTTTATTCCATTCCAGTGCTATCTATCCACGAAACAAAAACATTTTTGGCTTGACATACACTGTACAGGTCAATAACTGGCAAACATGGCCTGTCATATAGAACAGGGGTCTCTAAACCTTTTTAAGCAAAGGGCCAGATTACTGTCCTTCAGGGAGTAGTGGCCAGTGGGAGCAGAGAATGCCCTGGCATCAGTGGGCATAAACAAGGCCCCATCGTTCCTTTTAATGGGAAGACGCCCCCACTGTTGGTATCCGTGGGAAAAATAAAGTAATTAATGGTGTCAGTGGGAGGAATGGTGTCCCATTACTGGTGCCAGTTAGTGGAATAGTGCCCCAAGGGCCAGATAAATGTTAGCAAAGGGCCACGTCCTGCCCCCGGGCCTCAGTCTGGAGATCATGGATATAGAGTAATTTTCCTAGGAGGCCTCCATCCTGAAGTCTGTTCAATTATGGAGGAAGTTCTTTTTAGCAATGCTCATTAACAAAAGATCTACCTAAAATAAAGAATTTCACATTTGGTATTAGGCCACCGCCACCATCATAACGGTTGGCTCCTAGCAAACATGGGTACAAACATGCGAGTCAGGATCCATGCTGAAAAATAAAACAAAAGTTCTGCCCACTGAGCACTAGCGCACAATGGTGGGGATCAAAAAACGCTGAAGTACGCACCTGCAGGCATGGTTCTGGCAAAGACAAAGTTGGAAGCGCTGCAGCCAAGCGTTTCTGCTGCATGGTTGCAGCTGTGGATGTCAATGCGGTAGAGAGTGAACGGCAGCAGGTTCGAAATAACTGTCCTCTCGTGTTTGTAGTCCACTTTTGTTTCATAGAACGGATACTCTTTCTCCTTCGGCTCAGAGTCGGACGCGTTAGAGAAGTCTATTGTGGTGCTGTTCTTGCTGTCGCTGGAGAGCGTTGCATTTGCAGCGCCGAACACATCACGTCGTCTACGATCCGGTCTATGAAGGAAACAGAACAAGATACAATAGCATTTAGTCACGCTCGATGAGACTTAACGTGTAATGTTGGAAGACATTTCATCACTCATCCAGGTAACTTGTGCATTTCGAATGTGTGTCAAATACATACTGCAGCATTTACAGTGCCTTGAAAAAGTATTCATACCCCTTGAAATCTTTCACATTTTGTTACAACCAAAAACAAATGTATTTTATTGGGATTTTATGTGATAGACCAACACAAAGTGGCACATAATTGTGAATTGGAAGGAAAATGATAAATGGTTTTCAAAATGTTTTAAATATGTGAAAAGTAGGGGGGGCATTTTTATTCAGCCCCCTTTACTCTGATACCCCTAACTAAAATCTAGTGGAACCAATTGCCTTCAGAAGCCACCTAATTAGTATATAGGGTCCACCTGTGTGTAATTTAATCTCAGTATAAATACAGGTGTTCTGTGAAGCCCTCAGAGGTTTGTTAGTGAACAAACAGCATCATGAAGGCCAAGGAACACACAGGGATAAAGTTGTGGAGAAGTTTACAGCAGGGTTAGGTTATAAAAAAATATCCCAAGCTTTGAACATCTCACGGAGCTCTGTTCAATCCATCCTCCGAAAATGGAAAGAGTATGGCACAACTGCAAACCTACCAAGACATGGCCGTCCAACTAAACTGACAGGCTGGGCAACAAGAGCATTGATCGCTTCAGCTCCGGAAGGTTTTATTCCCTTACTGATCAAGCCATTTTTTGCAATATGGAACTGCGTTGCTTTAACTGACAATTGCGTGGTCGTGCGACACTGTAAACAAATAAAATGTATGTCCCTCCCCCCCACCCCCGACAGATAAAGCTTTCTTTTGGTGGTGTGGAGTGCCCCAGGACGACATCAGCTTGTGACAAAACATTTGTTGGGAGGAGTGGCGTGCTGACGTTATTGCAAGAGCACGGTTGATAGCTAGCCAACCACCTTTTTACAAACAATGCTACGATTTTACACTCCTTAAATTTAGATAAGATTAGAAAAAAATTAGATAATTAGATTTTGTTTTGGAGTGTGGCCGTCCAGAGTCTTCTAATTACCTACACTGCATAAATGATACTGGCAAGGAAGGGGTTAACGCACAGGGCGATCAAGGGGTTAAGTGTGCTACTAGGGAGTGCTTTCTAACTGTGGGGGGGGAAGAGGATGCACTGGAGGAAAAAAAGATCAGTTTTTCAGTTTAACTGAAACAAGATCTCTCTTTTATTCCCTGAAAGAACAGCAATCTGCCTTGTTTACATATGCAGACCGCCAAGCTGTGTTTCCTCTGAACGACTGGTGGGTCTGGCGCCGATTGGCTCCCGCTGTGACCAATCGCAGCGGGAGTGACGCTCCAGCAGCGCATGCCCCCAAAGATCACGTGCACAAAATCACATACAGGTACGTGATTTGGCGCAGCCGGGCCGCCCCATATGTGGTGGGAGGTCTGGAAAAATGTGGCAGTGAAAAATCTTTTCTTGCAGCTACAATGATACATTGCATTTGACGGATACAACAGATGTAATTTGAAGAATGTCTAAAGCCAAATTTCGGATGGCGTAGGTAACAATTTAAGCTCCTGGCAGTTTATTTTTATTTATTTTTTGCCATTTATGCCACATTTCAGAAATGGTCCTCAACATCCTGCCTTATAGGCACCACAGGAAGAGAGAAGAATTGTTTCAAAAATGAGAAAAAGTGTCCTTATTGAAAGATTTCCCTTCTATTTCTATTCTGCCGGCAACCCAAAATGTTGGCCGCGATCACACTTTGTGCCCTGGTGACATTGGTCAATAAAACAAATAGAAATATTGTCTCTCCTCCATAGCAACACGGAAAGCAATAAGAACCCGACAGATTCTCATCCATCATCGCTCTATCAAAAATAATTAAAAATAAAAGAAAAGCTTTGGTTTAGATACAATTCTATAATTTATATTGATTTATATTGTGGGTCCTCACTTAAAAGAAAAATTCATTTATAGGATTGTAAACACATTTGGACATAAATTAGACAGTCAGGTGCTCAGCATTTGACCGCTGAAGGCAGTATGATCAATCACAGCATTAGAAGCATTCCAGAAAACAGGGAGTAAAGGCATGTGGTGTGTGGTCCAAAATGTTCACATTTCTAAATATAAGGGATGGGTTGGGAAGGGGAAGGGTTGAAGGAATGGGTTGGGAAGGGTTGAAGGAATGGGTTGGGAAGGGGAAGGGTTGAAGGAATGGGTTGGGGAAGGGGAAGGGTAGAAGGAATCGGTTGGGGAAGGGGAAGGGTTGAAGGAATGGGTTGGGAAGGGGAAGGGTTGAAGGAATGGGTTGGGGAAGGGGAAGGGTTGAAGGAATGGGTTGGGGAAGGGGAAGGGTTGAAGGAATGGGTTGGGAAAGGGGAAGGGTTGAAGGAATGGGTTGGGAAAGGGGAAGGGTTGAAGGGAAGGGTTGAAGGGAAGGGTTGAAGGGAAGGGTTGAAGGGGTGGGTTGAAGGGGTGGGTTGAAGGGGTGGGTTGAAGGGGTGGGTTGAAGGGGTGGGTTGAAGGGGTGGGTTGAAGGGGTGGGTTGAAGGGGTGGGAGACCAGCTTACTATGAGGGAAGTGGCAAAAAGGTCCTAGAACACAGCTGGGTTCAGAGGACCATGTGAAGAGCATGGAGCAGGAACGGGGAATGAGGAGAAGGGAAGGGGATGTAAGAACGGGGAAGAAGAATACTGAGGAAGCGAGGAGAGGAAGGAAGACATAGAAAAGAGAAGTCCCGATCTGTGGTGAAGGGATCTAGTTGGGGATCTAGCTATGTGGGTGAATTGTGGAAGGCGTGGAAGAGGACAAATTGAGTCCGTATTCAGGAGAGGTTTTATATTCAATCCAGGACAACCATGTACATCTGAATTCTTCATTCCAGGCCTTAAGGGAAGTCGTAAGATCCTCCATTGTCATTACTTCATCAATTCTCACTAACCACTACACAATCTTAGGTTGGAGTTAGAGATGAGTTCTTCTCTTGTGGTGGGATGCATGCCTTGGAATCGTTGAGTAGGACCAGTGATCTCCAAACGTTGGCTCACGGGGCAGATGCGGCCCTTGGGACACTATTCCGTTTGCGGAATCGCTGCACTATTCCTCCTAATACCAATGATGGGGCACAATTTTGCACACTGATGCCAATGATGGGGCACTATTCCTCCTACTGACACAACAATGGGGCATTATTTCCCCCCCACTCTCATCCATGATGGGGCACTATTCCCCCCCCCCCCCCCACTGATGCCAATGTCAGGGCACTATTCCCCTCCCCACTGATGCCAATGTCAGGGCACTATTCCCCTCCCCACTGACGCCAATGTCGGGGCACTATTCCCCCACTGACGCCAATGATGGGGCACTATTCCCCCTTACTGATGCCAATGATGAGGCACTATCCCCACCCCCCCACTGATGCCAATGATGAGGCACTATCCCCCCCCCTGCAGCATTTCTCCCACTGATACCAATAATGGAGCACTATTCCCCCCACTGACGCCAATGATGGGGTGCTATTCCCCCCACTGACGCCAATGATGGGGCGCTATTCCACCCACTGACGCCAATGATGGAGCGCTATTCCCCCCCCCCACTGACGCCAATGATGGGGCACTATTAGGCCCCATCATTTTTGCTTTGTAGGCCTTCTTTTATGAAAGGGGTAAGGTGCAACAGTAGAGCTAGGGGGTCATCCTGGAGAGAGGATCACCACTGTGCGCACAGCCGACCTCGCGTCAAGCAGTCCCAGAGGAGAAAAACAACCAACTTTCCTTGCGTTGCCTCCTATGGCAGCTAACAAAGAACTAAGCTCTATAACTAGATGTGGGTACTTTTACACACACAGCTGTAAATGTTGTTATAAGCTCTCCCACATGATGCAATTGTTTTCATGGACAACGCAAAAAGCTGTGCAAACAGCAGAAATCAGTCCCTCTGTCTGTTTGCAAAAAGGAAAAAAAACACACACACACAAGGAGCCCCATCCTCAGCTTAATAAGGGCAAATGAGGATCACCTGTCTACCTGCATTACTTCCTCTTCTCTGCAAAAACAATATTCCCCAGAACCACCAGACAAGCTCGGGCAGGATGAAGTCATAAGCCATCCAAACACTTACATTCATCACCATGTAGTGTGTATCCTACAGACTCCTCCAGCCACGGCTGAAGATAAATAAGGGCGGAATTGCTCTCAGAACGTAGCGGAGAAATGTGATCCACCATTAACAGGAGCCGCGATGAGTGATGAATTCACTTTATCTATTCTTTAGAAGTTTCACAAACACTCGGCATTCAGCTGCCATTCACATGGGATATTTTAAGGGCAAAATCGAAATTCTTGTTGGGTGTCGTGTTCAAAGCATTCAGTGATGGAAACCGATGCTTGTAAAGTCTCATCTTCCTGGAAAAGAGTCTGCTTCGTTTTTCAGGCTAGAAACTTTTCTTTGTGACTGAATCTATTGGAAATTTCACGGCATGCAATGATTGCATCACATCAGCAAACATTACACTAGACCAGGGGTCTCCAAATCTCAAAATTTTCAAAACAAAGGGCCAGTTTACTCCCCTTCAAACTCTACAGGGACCGGACTATGGCCTATGGGAGCACACAATGCCATAGACTTGGTGGTCAGTGGGCGTAAAAAAACAGAATTGCTATCAGTGGAAAGAATAGTGCCCCATCATTGGTGTCAGTGGAAGGAATAGTGCCCCATCATTGGTGTCAGTGGAAGGAATAGTGCCCCATCATTGGGTTCAGTAGGAGAAATAGTGCCCCACCATTGGTGTCAGTAGGAGAAATAGTGCCCCACCATTGGTGTCAGTAGGAGAAATAGTGCCCCACCATTGGTGTCAGTAGGAGAAATAGTGCCCCACCATTGGTGTCAGTAGGAGAAATAGTGCTCCATCATTGGTGTCAGTGGAACTATTAGTTCTATCTCTGATATCAGTGGGAGGAATAGTGCCGTTATTGGTGTCAGTGGGAGGAATAGTGCCCCATCATTGGCGTCAGTGGGAAGAATAGTGCCCCATCATTGGCGTCAGTGGGAAGAATAGTGCCCCATCATTGGTGTCAGTGGGAAGAATAGTGCCCCATCATTGGTGTCAGTGGGAAGAATAGTGCCCCACCATTGGTGTCAGTGGGAAGAATAGTGCCCTGTTATTGATGACAGTGGGAGGAATAGTGGCCCATCATTGGTGTCAGTGGAACTATTAGTTCCCTATCTCTGATATCAGTGGGAGGAATAGTGCCCTGTTATTGGTGTCAGTGGGAGGAATAGTGCCCTGTTATTGGTGTCAGTGGGAGGAATAGTGCCCTGTTATTGGTGTCAGTGGGAGGAATAGTGCCCTGTTATTGGTGTCAATGGGAGGAATAGTGGCTGTTATTGGTGTCAATGGGAGGAATAGTGGCTGTTATTGGTGTCAATGGGAGGAATAGTGGCTGTTATTGGTGTCAGTGTGAGGAATAGTGCCCTGTTATTGGTGTCAGTGGGAGGAATAGTGCCCTGTTATTGGTGTCAATGGGAGGAATAGTGGCCGTTATTGGTGTCAGTGTGAGGAATAGTGCCCCATCAATTGGTGTCAGTGGAACTATTAGTTCCCTATCTCTGATATCAGTGGGAGGAATAGTGCCCTGTTATTGGTGTCAATGGGAGGAATAGTGGCTGTTATTGGTGTCAATGGGAGGAATAGTGGCTGTTATTGGTGTCAGTGTGAGGAATAGTGCCCCATCAATTGGTGTCAGTGGAACTATTAGTTCCCTATCTCTGATATCAGTGGGAGGAATAGTGCCCTGTTATTGGTGTCAGTGGGAGGAATAGTGCCCTGTTATTGGTGTCAGTGGGAGGAATAGTGGTCCATCACTGGTGTCAGTGGGACTATTAGTTCCCCATCTCTGATATCAGTGAGATGAATAGTACTCCACTATTGTGTCAGTAGGAGGAATAGTGCTAATGATCAGTGCCCTGCTAATCATTGTAGATGTCCCTTTTCACACTTGCCGGTTAGCACCTCTCCTCTTCTCACACAGTGACAGCATGAAAAAAGGAATGCTGATAACATCGTGATCAGCTGTAACTGGGCACAGCCAATCACATGGTAAAGGACCACTGTGATTGACACAATGAAGGACACAACGATTCACAGGAGCGTGGCGTTCTAGGAGGACGTCGGTAGACGCCCTCCCAGAACTGGACATCCACGCAGTAGCCGTCATGTGGCTATAGCACGGTCGGGCAAGTGGTTAATTACATGAACTTATATAGACTTGTCAATTTACGCAGCACTATATATTTTTCGAAAAACACAGCCTCGCCATCAAAACCGGCAAGATGTATTTTGCATTTAACCCAAGGCTATGCGTAAAAGAGATCGTTGATATGGAAAATGCGACAGGAACCAGAGGACGGCAGACAGAGCTGGACATAAATCCTAGAAATAACGGAGGCCGAGCATCTTGTGAGTATTATATATATATATATATATATAGTACATTCACATCAGTTCTTGCTTACAATTGAAGGTCCCTAACTCACATTCACACATAAACATACGAGGGCCAATTTAGAAAGAAGCCAATTCACATCCCAGCATGCCTTTGGTGTGTGGGAGGAAACCGGCGTTCACGGAGAAAACGCATGCAGGCACAGGAAGAACAAGCCAATGCCAGGCTAGTAGTGCTGTAGTTGGGATTTGAACACGACGACCCCCAGTGCTGCCAGGTGGAAGTGCCAACCACTTAGCCATTGTGCTGCCCCACTTTAGGACAGAGACTAGGGCACAATGTTCTTTCTAAGTTACACAGCTGTGTTTCTTTGCTACGACAAGACTGGACTCAACTTCCGAAGGGCACACAGTGCAGCGAAGAACTACAAAAAAAAAAAAAAGGCATTGACTGGCAGAAACTTATGCAACACAGACTGCACCCCTTTTGCCCCCGTGACCAGTCACTAAAGAAGCCAACTGCACCAACATCTCTGTAATGAAGTACTGACAGCAGTCTTTTGCGATTTCCTGCCATCTTTTCAATGGAAGGGGTTAACACAGAAAACAGCAGGTAAACATGATGTCACACAGAACACAAGAAATTAGGACTTTCCATTGTGATCCGACCACCCCCCCTTGGATAGACTTTTCCTCTCCTTGGGCTGCCTGTACTTGTCAGGTAGGATTAAAACAAAATCCTGCTTCACATTCCTCCTGCAGCTACATCTTGCTTTTTCTTTTTTTTTCTTGTCTACTTAGTCTGGCCGACCTTTACATAAATAGGCGGAGAAGCTGAATTTTTAACCATTTTTAGTATAGACGTTGGTTAAAGTTAAATGCTAACCAGATATTCAATCGCCGGCCACTTTATGGGGTCCACCTTGCTAGTATCGGGATGGACCACCAATTGTCTTCATTCTTCATGGCATAGATTCAACAGGGGGTTGGAAACATTCCTCAGAGATTTTGCTCCATAGTGACAGGATAGCATCACGCAGTTGCTGCAGATTTGTCGGCCGCACATCCATGATGCCAATCTTCTTTTCCACCACGTCCCAAAGGATCTCTATTGGATGAGATCTGGTGAGTGTGGAGACCATTGTAGTACAGTGACCTCATTGTACGGTAGTGAGATGATTGGAGGTTTGTGACATGGTGCATTTCCTGCTGGAAGGAGCTGGAATGACACTGTAGTCATAAAGGGATGGACATGGTCATCAACAATACCCAGGTTCCACCACATCCCAAATGTGCTCTATTGGATAAGATCTGGTGAGTGGGGAGACCATTGGAGTACAGTGACCTCTTTATCCAGTGTTGAGATGATTGGAGCTTTGTGACATGGTGCATTATCCTGCTGGAAGGAGCCATCAGAAGATGGGGGACACTGTAGTCATAAAGGGATGGACATGGTCAGCAACAATACCCAGGTTCCACCACATCCCAAATGTGATCTATTGGATTGAGATCTGGTGAGTGTGGAGGCCATTGGAGTACAGTGACCTCTTTGTCCAGTGGTGAGATGATTGGAGGTTTGTGACATGGTGCATTATCCTGCTGGAAGGAGCCATCAGAAGATGGGGGACACTGTAGTCATAAAGGGATGGACATGGTCAGCAACAATACCCAGGTTCCACCACATCCCAAATGTGATCTATTGGATTGAGATCTGGTGAGTGTGGAGGCCATTGGAGTACAGTGACCTCTTTGTCCAGTGGTGAGATGATTGGAGGTTTGTGACATGGTGCATTATCCTGCTGGAAGGAGCCATCAGAAGATGGGGGACACTGTAGTCATAAAGGGATGGACATGGTCATCAACAATACCCAGGTTCCACCACATCCCAAATGTGCTCTATTGGATAAGATCTGGTGAGTGTGGAGACCATAGGAGTACAGTGACCTCTTTATCCAGTGTTGAGATGATTGGAGCTTTGTGACATGGTGCATTATCCTGCTGGAAGGAGCCATCAGAAGATGGGGGACACTGTATTCATAAAGGGATGGACATGGTCAGCAACAATACCCAGGTTCCACCACATCCCAAATGTGATCTATTGGATTGAGATCTGGTGAGTGTGGAGGCCATTGGAGTACAGTGACCTCTTTGTCCAGTGGTGATGATTGGAGGTTTGTGACATGGTGCATTATCCTGCTGGAAGGAGCCATCAGAAGATGGGGACACTGTAGTCATAAAGGGATGGACATGGTCAGCAACAATACTCAGGTAGGTCGTGGGGTTTAAACAATGCTCAATTGGCACTAAGGAGCCCAAAGTGTGCCAAGAAAATATCCCCCCCCCCCCCACACCATTACACCTCCACTGAACCGGTGATACAAGGCAGGATGGATCCATGCTTTCATTTTGTTAACCCCACATTCTGACCCGACCATCTGAATGTTGCAGTTGAAATCGAGACTCATCAGACCAGGCAACGTTTTTCCAATCTTCTATCGTCTAATTTTGGTGAGCCTGTGCGAATTCTATCCTCAGTTTCCTGTTCTTAGATAACAGATGTGGCACCTGGTGTGGTCTTCTGCTGCTGTAGCCCATCTGCTTCATGGTTCGATGTGTTGTGCGTTCAGAGATGGTATTCTGCATACCTTGGATGCAACAAGTGGTTATTTCAGTTACTGTTGCCTTTCTATCACCTCCAACCAGTCTGCCCATTCTCCTCTGACATCAACTAGGAATTTTCCTCCACACAACTGCCACTCACTGGTGTTTTTCTCTTTTTCGGACCATTCTCTGTAAACCCGAGATATGGTTGTGTGTGAAAATCCCAGTAGATAAGTCATTTTTGAAATACTCAGACCAGCCCGTCTGGCACCAACAACCATGCCACGTTCAAAGTCACTTAAATCCCCTTTGTTCCCCCCCATTCTGATGCTCAGTTTGAACTTGAGCAAGTCATCTTCACAACGTCTAGATGCCTAAATACATTGCATTGCTGCCATGTGATTAGCTGATTACAATGTGTGTTGCAAAGCAATTGAACAGGTGTACCTAATAAAGTGGCTGGTGAGTGTACAGTGCCTTGAAAAAGTATTCATACCCCTTGACATTTTCCACATTTTGTCATGTTACAACCAAAAACAAATGTATTTTATTGGGATTTTATGTGATCGACCAACACAAAGTGGTACATAATTGTGAAGTGGAAGGAAAATGATAAATGGTTTTACAATTTTTTTTTACAAATAAATATGTGAAAAGTGTGGGGGGCATTTATATGGCGCCCCCCGCAGTCAATACTTTGTAGAACCGCCTTTTGCTACAACTACAGCTGGAAGTCTGTTAGGGGAAGTCTCTACCAGCTTTGTACATCTAGAGAGTGACATTTTTGCCCATTCTCCTTTGCAAAATATCTCAAGCTCTGTCAGATTGGATGGAGAGCGTCTGTGAACAGCAATTTTCAAGTCTTGCCACAGATTCTCAATTGGATTTATGTCTGGACTGTGACTGGGCCATTCTAACACATGAATATGCTTTGATCAAAACCATTCCATTGTAGCTCTGGCTGTATGTTTAGGGTCGTTGTCCTGCTGGAAGGTGAACCTCCGTCTCAGTCTCAAGTCTTTTGCAGACTAACAGGTTTTCTTCTAAGATTGCCCTGGATTTGGCTCCATCCATCTTCCCATCAACTCTGACCAGCTTCCCTGTCCCTACTGAAGAAAAGCATCCCCACCACATGATGCTGCCACCACCCTGTTTCACGGTGGGGATGGTGTGTTCAGGGTGATGTGCAGTGTTAGTTTTCCACCACACATAGTATTTTGCTTTTAGGCCAAAAAGTTACATTTTGGTCTCTTCATCCTACACAAGTTTACTGTGTCCCCCACATGGCTTCTCACAAACTGCAATCGGGACTTCTAATGGCTTTCTTCCAGCAATGTCTTTCTTCTTGCCACTCTTCCATAAAGGGCCGAATTTGTGGAGAGCACGACTAATAGTTGTCCTGTGGACAGATTCTCCCCCCTGAGCTGTGGATCTCTGCAGCTCCTCCAGAGTTCCCATGGGCCTCTTGGCTGTTTCTCTGATGAATGCTCTCCTTGCCTGGCCTGTCAGTTTAGGTGGACGGCCATGTCTTGGTAGGTTTGCAGTTGTGCCATACTCTTTCCATTTTCAGATGATGGATTGAACAGAGCTCCGTGAGATGTTCAAAGCTTGGAATATTTTTTTTATAACCTAACCCTGCTCTAAATTTCTCCACAACTTTATCCCTGACCTGTCTGGTGTGTTCCTTGGCCTTCATGATGCGGTTTGTTCATTAAGGTTCTCTAATAAACCTCTGAGGGCTTCACGGAACAGCTGTATTAATACTGAGATTAAATTACACACAGGTGGACTCTATTTACTAGGGATGCACCGAATGAGTTTTTTGGTGCCGAAAATGACAGTTTTTAAAAAATATTTTTATACAGGAGGTGGTCAGAGAGTGGCGACATGGTACAGGAGGTGGCCAGAGAGTGGCGACATGGTACAGGAGGTGGCCAGAGACTGGCGACATGGTACAGGAGGTGGCCAGAGACTGGCGACATGGTACAGGAGGTGGCCAGAGACTGGCGACATGGTACAGGAGGTGGCCAGAGACTGGCGACATGGTACAGGAGGTGGCCAGAGACTGGCGACATGGTACAGGAGGTGGCCAGAGACTGGCGACATGGTACAGGAGGTGGCCAGAGACTGGCGACATGGTACAGGAGGTGGTCAGAGACTGGCGACATGGTACAGGAGGTGGTCAGAGACTGGCGACATGGTACAGGAGGTGGTCAGAGCCATAGCAGAGGCTCGGGAAAAGGCGAGAGTGGCAGGAGGTGACAAGGGAGCTAGAGAGCAGGAGGTCTTGGGAGAACGTTTTGGTTGATATTTTGAGACTAGGTTAGTGATGTAGCTGGGATTTGTGGATGGCTTTGTAAGTTGTTGTTAGTATTAGGAATTTAACTCGTTGGGTGAGCGGGAGCCAATAGGATTGGCAGAGAGGGGTAGCAGACGCTGAGCGGTTTATAAGGTGGATGAGCCTGGCAGCATTCATAACGGACTGAAGGGGGGATAGACCATTTAAAGGTAAGCCAATGAGGAGCGAGTTGAGGCGGGAGATAACCAGGGAGTGAATTAGGAACGTTGTGGTGTCATTGGTTAAGAAGGAATGTATTTTGGAGATGTTGTAGAGGTTGAGGCGGCAAGATTTGGACAGCGATTGGATGTAGGGCCGAAAAAGAGCGTTCAAAGTCCAGGACTAGACCTAGATCCTTGGCATGCCGGGATGGGCAGATAGTTGTGCCATCCATCTTGACAGAGGGATCAGGGGGAAGGGGCACGTGGGGGAGGGAAAATGATGAGCTTGGTTTTGAATAGGTTACATAGTAGGTGAGGTCGGAAAAAGACACAAGTCCATCCTATGTGTGTGAAGGTTGAGTTTGAGGAAGTGGTGGAAGAGTCTGCTAGAGGTTGCAGAGCTTGAACAGGTAAACAGGCCATGCCTACATTCACTCTCAGCAATGAGGACAATGTCGTTCTCGCCCTGAAGGCACATGTAACATACTGTATGCTGGGCTATGCCGCGTTACCTGGGTACAAAGATGGAGTTATGTAGGAAATTCTCAAACATCTTCCTGTACTCAGCCTCATCTTTCTCTTTCTTCTTCTCCGCTTCAGTTTTGGGGCAGGCACAGCACATTCCCTTCTCGCGCCCCCCTCCAGCATCAGTCTTGGTGGGCTCCTTCTCACCCTCTGCGTCAATCGTCTCGTTGGCATATTTTCGACTAGGAACTTTATCTGCAAAAAGACACATACAATCCCGCAGATAAACACCAGAAACACTCACAACCTGGTCATACAAACTATATCCTGATACATATAATTCATACAACAAAAAGAATGAGTGAAGGGAAGGAGAAGAGTCAATGAAAAGAGAAGAGAGGAGGAGGGAGAAGGGGAAGGGAAAAGAGCGGAGAAGGGAAAAGAACGGAGAGAAAAGGAAGGTAAAGAACGGAGAGAAAAGGAAGGTAAAGAACGGAGAGAAAAGGAAGGTAAAGAACGGAGAGAAAAGGAAAAGGGAGTCGAAGAAGGGGGGAGGCGAAGAGGGGGGGGAGGCGAAGAGGGGGGGGGTGAGGCGAAGGGGGTGAGGCGAAGAGTGGGGGGAAAGCGAAGGGGGGGGGGGGGGGTGAGGCGAAGAGGGGGGGTGAGGCGAAGAGGGGGGTGAGGCGAAGGGGGGGGGGGGGTGAGGCGAAGGGGGGGGGGGTGAGGCGAAGGGGGGGGGGTGAGGCGAAGGGGGGGGGGGTGAGGCGAAGGGGGGGGGTGAGGCGAAGGGGGGGTGAGGCGAATAGAGGGGGGAGGCGAATAGAGGGGGGAGGCGAATAGAGGGGGGAGGCGAATAGAGGGGGGAGGCGAACAGAGGGGGAGAGGCGAACAGAGGGGGAGAGGCGAAAGAGAAAAGAGAAGGAGTGAGGATTAAGGCACAGGATGACAGTGAATATCAGATGCGGGGAATGTAATTGTGCTGTTAAGTGACAACTATACTTAAAATCGGGGGCCACAGGAGCACCAGGATTCACCCAATACCTCACCCAACGCTGACAAGCTGTATGCTTTTGACCCTTTAAATCAAAGCCACAGGAGTTCCTAAACCACACCCAAATGCTGGTAAACTGTAATTTTGTGAATTAGAAAAAGTACAGTATAAGGTTTGGGGTGAGTCCTGGTGCTGTGATGATTTTAATTACACATTCTATGTATACAGCTTGTGGACATGTTTTAGGCAGTGTCAGTATCATGTTGTTAAATATATTACATATATTTTTATAAAGCGCTGATACGAGTAACAAAAAAACTAAAACTAAAATAATGTGACTAATTATTTTAATGAAAAACAGCTGCAACCATTTCAAATGTGTTTTGGACCCTCATATAAAATAAAATAGCAAAAATTAATAGTGTGCTAAATTGCAATTATAAACGCTATATTAAACTTTCTCCAGTCACGTGGCCTGTGACGCAACGCGTTGGGAGGAGCTGGTGACGACACTTTGGTGGGTGTCTCGTTACCCTGGATGTGTAGTGAGGAAGAGAGCTGTCCCAATACTAAACTGATCGTTCAATGTGGTTCTATTTTTGCCTAAAATGTGAGCGTATACAATGTTATTTATTAAAAGCAAGTACTTTTTAAGCAATTGTGTTATTTGCTTTGAGAAATTGTAATATGGAAAAAGAAATGGTCTATGGAAAAGTCCTGGTATTCCTGGAGCCATTAGCTGAAAACTAGCGCACGATCGATCGGACCCGTTTGTGGCAAAAGTGCCAATAGACCCAAGGGGGTTCCCTTTAATTGGGGTGAGCAGGCATTGCACACGGAGGAGGTGGTGATTACTGGTCGGCACGTATTCTTTGTAGAGACTAACGTAGAGCCAAGGATTGAGTTTATTGACGTTACTTCAGCAATCAAGAGTTTTTTTATATTATTGTGCATGTGGACTTTTTGTATATATTTTTTTAAGATCGCGGTTTGTCACAGACACACTGGAGTTTAAAGGGAAGTTTATAATTTAAATTAAGCGCACTATTAACTTAGCGTCAGTATCATAACGACTGATTTTGGGGGCGGGGGGGGTTTACTGTTTATGGTAATTAATTGCCAAGGGGTACACAAGTGAAACAAAGGCTGCGATATAATGAGAGACTTAACGAAAAATGTCCAGGATAAAACATAATATAAATAAGATAATAGTAGATAACAACAGCCAAGTTTTGCACATACCATTGCCAATCTCTAAAAACAAATCAATACAAAAGGCTATCAACACAAGCCAATGTGACATTCTAATCCCGCGTTATCTGAACGTCAGAATGAAGTATCGGGAAGTATGCGCGGAATTCCACTATAAGGTTGTTTTTAAAGTAAAGTGGAATTTAACAACTGCAATCTCATCGCATGCGGTCTAGCACTACAGACCGAATTCTTAAAGCTTTAAACACCAGCCTAAGGCACCTCTATTATCAGCCAAGTGACTGTAATGCTCAAATTATATTGGATTCAAACTTAAAATAACTGTCATTTTTTTTTTTAAATAAGTATGTATCCTGATATGTCCGCTTTGTGAATGAAGCTCTACATGCGTACATTTTAAACTGGTCCTGCTAGATTCTCTTTAGGTTGGCCCATTTTGCAGGTTTAGCGATACAATTCCTTTAAAAAGAAGGGTCTATACCAGTGATGGCGAACCTTGGCACCCCAGATGTTTTGGAACTACATTTCCCATGATGCTCCTGCACTTTGCAGTGTAGTGGAGCATCATGGGAAATGTAGTTCCAAAACATCTGGGGTGCCAAGGTTCACCATCACTGGTCTATACTTTTAACCACTTCAATACCAGGCACTTTCCTCTCCTTCCTGCCCAGGACAGTTTTCAGCACTGTCGCACTTTGAAGGACAATTGCGCAGTCATGCAACCCTGTACTCAAGCAAAATTTTTATCATTTTCTTCCTACCAATAGAACTTTCTTTTGGTGGTATTTGATCACCTGTGCATTTTTTTATTTTTTGCTAAACAAACTTAAAAAAGACCGACATTTTTGGAAAAAAAATAAAAGTTTTTCTTTGTTTCTGTTATAAAATTTAGCTTTCTCCTTCACTGATGGGCACTGATATGAAGAATTGATGGGGCACTGGCAGGCGTTACTGATGGGACACTGGCAGGCGTTACTGATGGGACACTGACAGGCGTTACTGATGGGACACTGACAGGCGTTACTGATGGGACACTGACAGGCGTTACTGATGGGACACTGACAGGCGTTACTGATGGGACACTGACAGGCGTTACTGATGGGACACTGACAGGCGTTACTGATGGGACACTGACAGGCGTTACTGATGGGACACTGACAGGCGTTACTGATGGGACACTGACAGGCGTTACTGATGGGACACAGACAGGCGTTACTGATGGGGCACAGACAGGCGTTACTGATGGGGCACAGACAGGCGTTACTGATGGGGCACAGACAGGCGTTACTGATGGGGCACAGACAGGCGTTACTGATGGGGCACAGACAGGCGTTACTGATGGGGCACAGACAGGCGTTACTGATGGGGCACAGACAGGCGTTACTGATGGGGCACAGACAGGCGTTACTGATGGGGCACAGACAGGCGTTACTGATGGGGCACAGACAGGCGTTACTGATGGGGCACAGACAGGCGTTACTGATGGGGCACAGACAGGCGTTACTGATGGGGCACAGACAGGCGTTACTGATGGGGCACAGACAGGCGTTACTGATGGGGCACAGACAGGCGTTACTGATGGGGCACAGACAGGCGTTACTGATGGGGCACAGACAGGCGTTACTGATGGGGCACAGACAGGCGTTACTGATGGGGCACAGACAGGCGTTACTGATGGGGCACAGACAGGCGTTACTGATGGGGCACAGACAGGCGTTACTGATGGGGCACAGACAGGCGTTACTGATGGGGCACAGACAGGCGTTACTGATGGGGCACAGACAGGCGTTACTGATGGGGCACAGACTGGCAGCTCATGGGCATCTGTCAGGGGGGCTGTGCTAATAATAAATGTGCTGATTATCAGCGCAGACACCCCCTCTACCCCTTAGGTAGAGCCGCCGAAAAGTCCCATGAGGCATTGGTTCAGACACAGCAGTGGGAGCCACAGAGCGGGGCTCGGGAGCATACACACACAAGTGCTCTCAGAGCAAGTGCCTTGGAGGGACAGGGGGAGGGTTTGGGGTGGAGCCAGGAGTGCCAGAAGGGAACCTGAGAAGAGGAGGAGAAGGGCTGCTTTGTGCAAAACCATATACAGGTAGGTGAACACACATTTAAATAAAAAAATAAAAAAGAAGAGCATTTACAATCACTTTAACAGGTTAAATCAGGCGGTGAGGAGGCAATACAACACCTCCTCACTGTCTGCCAAATGCCCTCAGAAAAGTGATCCGAGTGCCCTTTAGAAGGCACCACAAGTCTGAAAGAGCCCTTAATGCCCTCCTGTAAGCTGCCTAAAGACATTGCTATCAGCACTGCAGATTTATATTGATGGATGCACGACGCATTTAGATCTACCTGGAGCTCCACTTAGCAGAAACAGATTTCCAGTCCTTGGCTCTCTGCTTCCCAACCCTTTTCTCTTTTTATTCTGTGATCACAATTTTTATCTTATTGATGTATGCCGGTTTTTAGAAATAAAAAAAACCTAACTTTTTGACCTAAACTATATGGAGGTATTTTTTTCTTTTCATAACCTTTGGACGCGAGTTCCTTTGTGGTCCAGTCTGGCCTTCCACGTTTGAATTCTAGCCCTGGTGTTTGGTACATCTGAGGTCCGGTTTGGTGGCCACCTTTATACCCCTTGGAGTCATGTCTAGTGGTCCTGGCTTCCCTGGAGTCCTGCCGACTTGCCGATCCCGGCACCCATCGCTAACATTCGAATCCACCTGTTCTGGTCAGAGTAGATATACTTCCCCTTTTCAGTTGAAGATGTACCATCTCCGATACCCTCTATGCTGGACTGCGCCAGTCTATTCCATCCCCGATTAGCCACTATTTGGTGGTGAACTCACACCCATTGGGCTTTTTTCACATTTCCATTTTGCTTGTTATTTTTTTGTATGATTGATTCACGTATCATTCATGTGCATATAGATACATATGTTTATTCTACATTATTTATCATTCACTATTTATTATCTTTGTCATATTGTGTATGTAGCAGCTTTTCACGTTTCTTCTATTTGAGTTAGCTCAGTATTATTTCCTTTACACACATCCCTAGCAGGCCTTTATGCTATGTGCAAAATGTATAAACAGTATCTGTGTATCCAACTCCCACTACCCCCCCCCCCCCCCCCCGCCATAGTAATAGGAACGGCACCTTTGGAGCAGTAGTTGTGCTGGTAAAGATAACTGTCCTGAGGCTGTTGCTGCCAGCGCACAATGTAATAGGAGAGATTGCCATTTGGCAGAGACGGAGGCTTCCACTTCACAATCAGCTGAGACGAGGAGTTGGAGGCCGAGATGACGTCCAGGGGGATGGAGGGAACTAAAAAACAAAATAAGATGTTTGCAGACAATTCAATTACATGTGCACGGACCCAACACTACATACATGTACACATACACTACTCCAAGGACTAATAAATGGGTACTATTAAAAGGGGTGTGTGTGTATGTATATTTTTGTTTATGTTTATATATTTATTTTTATTTTAGTGTGTGCGCATGTATGTGTGTATATGTATATATATATATATATATAATGTGTGTGTATGTGTGTATATATATATATGTATATATATATATATATA
Organism: Lithobates pipiens; assembly: GCF_037356315.1. NCBI lineage: Eukaryota > Metazoa > Chordata > Amphibia > Anura > Ranidae > Lithobates > Lithobates pipiens. The sequence goes on along the minus strand of NW_027507892.1, from coordinate 4,071,473 downwards.
TATATATATATATATATGTGTGTGTGTGTGTGTGTGTGTATGTGTGTATATATATATATATATATATATATATATATATATATATATATATATATATATATATATATATATATATATATATATATATATATATATAGATAGATAGATAGATCTATATATCTATAGATAGATAATTATCTATCTATCTATCTATATATATTTAATTTTTAAAAAATATATATATATATAAAAAATATATATATATATATTTTTCCTAGGTACGGTGAAGGAAAATATTCCTTTTACTCCTTCTGAGGAATTCGGTGTAGCTTTTCTCTTTCTCTACAACATGCCTGGAAGTGAAAAACACACCCCTGCGTATTAGCAGGCCATGAAATGCGATGAAGAAATGTAAATACCTGCAGGCTCGGTGCGGATGTAGACAATCTTGCTCTTTGCTCCATGGATGTGATGATTCTCGGCCATGGTCAGTGTGAGAGCTTTCACAAAGATTGCATAGGAAGTCCAGGGCTTCAGGCCCTGCAGGAGGACCCCGGGGTTCTTCTCCTTGCTCTGCGGCAGGTCTACATCCAGCATGTTCCAGCTGTTTGACCCACATGCGTCCTGACCATCGTATTCGGTCACATCAGGAACGGGACTAAACAGGACAAAGAAAACAGAAAACATGTAATATGAAATTTTTTTCTAACAGGTTAGGCGAGCTGGCATTATTTATTAGCGATATTTATTTAGTGCAGACAATTCACGCAGCATGGTTGACCTGTGCTTTTATCGCCTCCTCATACCACTACTACCCTTTAGCTGCAGAAGCAGCGGCCAGTGGTACACACATGCCGCGGCGGCCATACTTTGCAGCAAGAATACTACTCTCTGTCGCTATATGCAACTGAATGAGGCCACTCTGCAACCGTGCGCAATCCATACAGCTGCAGGGCGGAAGAGTGAAAATCAAGGGGTTAAAACAGGTAGGGAGGTGGCGAAACACCTCCCCCCGCCTGTCAAATGTGCTCCAAAAAGCGACCTGAGCGCAGATCGATCTTCAGAGAGCGCCTCTAGTGTGAACAAGCTTTTACTAATGTGGAACAAGCATGAGGTCAATAAAGTCCAACCTGCACACTCACTCTGGGTTACATACCACACACAGTGCCTTGGTCAATCAGTGCCCAGGGTGAAGATGGGAAAGTGCAGCCCTCATCCGCCTATTGGACACCCGTCCGTTGGGCACAGAGCTAATAGTGGCGAGCACCAAGATGAAATGCATGAAATGGTTCCAGTGAAAAGCCTAAAATCGATGGACTCAGGGACAAAGGAAAAAATGTCCCTAGGTTGGTGGTGTCACAAGTGAAAAAAAAAATGTCCCTGGGCTGGTGATGTAATTGGAATGAAAAAATGTCCCTGGAATAAATAAAAAATATATTCCTGGGCTGGTGGTGTCACAGGAATGAAAAAATGTCACTGGGCTAGTGGGGGTCACGGGAATGAAAAAAAGGTCTCTGGGTTGGTGGTGCCACAGGAATGAAAAAAAATGTCCCTGGGCTGGTGGTGTCACAGGAATGAAAAAATGCCCCTGGGCTGGTGGTGTCACAGGAATGAAAAAATGCCCCTGGGCTGGTGGTGTCACAGGAATGAAAAAATGTCCCTGGGCTGGTGGTGTCACAGGAATGAAAAAATGCCCCTGGGCTGGTGGTGTCACAGGAATGAAAAAATGCCCCTGGGCTGGTGGTGTCACAGGAATGAAAAAATGCCCCTGGGCTGGTGGTGCCACAGGAATGAAAAAATGTCCCTGGGCTGGTGGTGCCACAGGAATGAAAAAATGTCCCTGGGCTGGTGGTGTCACAGGAACGAAAAAATGCCCCTGGGCTGGTGGTGTCACAGGAACGAAAAAATGTCCCTGGGCTGGTGGTGTCACAGGAATGAAAAAAATGCACCTGGGCTGGTGGTGTCACAGGAATGAAAAAAATGCACCTGGGCTGGTGGTGTCACAGGAATGAAAAAATTCCCCTGGGCTGGTGGTGTCACAGGAATGAAAAAATTCCCCTGGGCTGGTGGTGTCACAGGAATGAACAAAATGTCCCTGGGCTGGTGGTGTTACTAAAATGACAAAATGTCCCTGGAATGAAAAAAAAAATGTCCCTGGACTGGTGGTGTCACAAGAATGAAAAAATGTCCCTGGGCTGGTGGTGTCACAGGAATGAACAAAATGTCCCTGGGCTGGTGGTGTTACTAAAATGACAAAATGTCCCTGGAATGAAAAAAAAAATGTCCCTGGACTGGTGGTGTCACAAGAATGAAAAAATGTCCCTGAGCTGGTGGTGTCCCTGGAATTAAAAACACTTCCCTTAGCTGGTGTCCCAGCAATAAAAAAAATGTCCCTAGGCTGGTGGTGTCCCCGGAATGAAAAAAAATGTCAATGGGCTGGTGGTGTCACTGAAATTAAAAAAATGTCCCCGGGCTGATGGTGTCCCTAGAATGAAAAATATCCCTGGGCTGGTGGTGTCACAAGAATGACAAAACCTTCCTGGACTGGTGGTGTCACTGAAATGAAAAAATGTCCCTAGGCTGGTGGTGTCCCCGGAATGAAAAAAAATGTCAATGGGCTGGTGGTGTCACTGAAATTAAAAAAATGTCCCCGGGCTGATGGTGTCCCTAGAATGAAAAATATCCCTGGGCTGGTGGTGTCACAAGAATGACAAAACCTTCCTGGACTGGTGGTGTCACTGAAATGAAAAAATGTCCCTAGGCTGGTGGTGTCCCCGGAATGAAAAAAAATGTCAATGGGCTGGTGGTGTCACTGAAATTAAAAAAATGTCCCCGGGCTGATGGTGTCCCTAGAATGAAAAATATCCCTGGGCTGGTGGTGTCACAAGAATGACAAAACCTTCCTGGACTGGTGGTGTCACTGAAATTAAAAAATGTCCCTGGGCTGGTGGTGTCCCTGGAATTAAAAACATTTCCCTAGGCTGGTGGTGTCCTAGGAATAAAAAAATGTCCCTGAGCTGGTGTTGTCACAGGAATGAAAAAATGTCCCTGAGCTGGTGTTGTCGCAGGAATAAAAAAATGTCCCTGGGCTGGTGGTGTCCCTGGAATGAAATGAAAAAATGTCCCTTAGCTGGTGGTGTCACTGAAATGAAAAAAAATGTCCCTGGGCTGGTGGTGCCGCTGGAAGGAAAAAATGTCCCTGGGCTGGTGGTGATCCTGGAATGAAAAAATGTCCCTGGGCTGGTGGTGCCACTGGAAGGAAAAAATGTCCCTGGGCTGGTGGTGTCACTGAAATGAAAAAATGTCCCTGGGCTGGTGGTGTCACTGAAATGAAAAAATGTCCCTGGGCTGGTGATGCCGCTGGAAGGAAAAAAGGTCAGTGTTGGTGAGCTCATTGAAAAACAAAACAAAAAAAAATGCCCCCGTCAGTGGTGTCACAGTAAGCCGGCTTCTGTGTTTACAAGGGACAGCAGGAAGCACAGGGCTAGTGCCGGAGGTGGCATGACCATTACCATCGCACTCCGGATGAAAAAATGCCCCGCTGACACGAGTGAAGCTGAAGTCACTCCTGTCAGTGAGGCAGGCAGAAGGGAGCAGCGGGAACTCCCAGAGCATCCCTTCCTCTACATACAGCCAACTGCGCCCCGGGGGCGCATGTACCTTCGCTCCCACATTGTCCTGTCATAGCATACCAAGTAGGGAAGCCATTGGAAAAGCATGCCTGCCAGGTAACTAGTAAAAAGAAGTCCGTTTGAATTTGGAGGTTCACTTCCGCTTTGTCCGTCAGCCACCATGTTAGCAACCTTAGCAAGAGTACAATGATCTGACCTGTAAGTGTGTGCAGCCTTAAAAAACTCCTACAAGCTGGCTGATCAGTAACTATTTTCCATGTAGGACCCATTAGGCATATATATCGCTCATCATCAACATTTTATATATAAGAATGTAGAAGAAAAACAAAAAAATAAAAAAACAAAAAAATTAACTAGAACGTACGCCTCCTTATAGTAGACAGTGAAGCTGATGAGGTCTCTGTAATCAGGCGGTCGGTATCGCTCCCAGGTCAACATGATCCGGTTTTTCTGTGTGCTGTTGAATATGAAGTTCAGTGTGTGACTTTCACCTGAGAGGAAAATAAGAGTTGAATCATGAATGAAAAGTATAAAATGATTTTGATTACAAAATAGGAAATGGATATTTTTTTTAATGACTAATCTCCCGCTAAAGTTTAGCCACTTGCTGTCCGGGGGGCAATTTTTTATTTTTTGAACACGTTAAAATCCATATTTATTTAGCTAGGAAAAAAAATATTATAATAATTTTCTGAAAGCAGAGGTCCCGGAGAATAAAATAGTGGCTGTAGCAATTTTTTTTTTTTTTTTACATTACGTGATATTTGTGCAGCCATTTATGGAATGCAAATTAAAAAAAAAAAAAAAAATACACTAAAATGAATTTTAGCGCACGCAAGCAATATACAATCTTTGATAAAATATAAAAGAGGATGTTTCGTCGAGTAATTTGATACCAAACATGTCAAGACTCAAAATTCTGCACATCAAATGGCATCCAAACTAGAATACTGTTAAGGAAATTGTCAATTCTGTATATAATTGTATTCTATTTTGTATGCTTTACCTATTTTATTGCACAAGGCAATAATAATATTTTCATTAAGTTTGCATTTTTCAAGCCCCGATTAGAAATTAGCCTGCCTATGTTACGCCCCTTGTTACTATAAAATTACAATTGTAATATTAATGTGATAGATGCATAAACAGGTCTATAAAAAAACATCAATTGCTTTAAATAAACAGAACAGTTATGTGGAAAGATGCCGAGTGCTGTGTCTGTTCCCTACTGCAGTAGTTATTAATTGGAACCACTAATCAATATGAGGATAGGAGTTGCCCATCTATAACATTTCCAGAACACTACCTAAAAATTTTCATTAGGTGACACTTTAAATGTCTCAGGTTATAAGTGTAGAGGTAATTGTGAATGTCGGCATATTGCTTTCACTCTGATGTTCATGGCGATACCTCACATGAGTGGTGCAATCTCTAGGAGTACTAATGCATGCAGGACCTACGTGTGCGTTTGTATGTATGTGTAGGGGGAGGATATGGGGGTGGTTTTATTTTTTATTATTTGTATATTATTAAGTTATATTTCTTATGTGTTTTTTCATTTAAAGTGATATTAAAGGATTAAAGGCTTTAAGTTTTTCTTTAAAATAACAAGCGTAATACTTACTTGCCCTGTGTAGTTTTGCACACAGCAGCCCCCAACCTCCTCTTCTCGGGTCCCCCAGCTGGCAATCTTGGCCCCTCCCTTCTGCCGAGTGCCCCCCAAAGCAAGCAGCTTGCAATAGGGGCACCAAAGCAGGCTCAGCCCTGCCTCTCTATCTCCTCGTTGGCTCACTGGCTGGGACAATGGCTCCCGCTGCTGCATCAGCCAATGAGGAGTATGAGTCCCCAGAGAGCCGAGGCTCTCATGCACATTGTTGGAGGAAAATTGGTCTCAGGTATTAGGAGGGGTTGCTGCACAGAGGTTTTTTTGCCTTCATGTGTAGAATGCATAAAGGTAAAAAAAACGTTCGCATTTACAAACACTTTAACTTCATTACTACTACAAGGGGTTAACAAGCCCGCTATGTCATAGCTTACAGATCTTCTGTATAGACACCTCAGGGGTCTATTGTACCCCCAATGTCTCCCCTGCCCTCTACTGCAGCTAATCAGGCACAGATGGTGCTTGCCCTTCAGTAAAAGTGATCAGGTGGCTGTACTGCCACCCAGATTACTTTTATTGAGCAGCCAATTGCCAACTGTGAAAAAATAACACCAAGCTCATGGCAGCAGCTGCAGCCAAGAACTTATTCGAACCTCTTGCAGGCAGGCAGGTAACTATCATTTTCAGATGGAGGCAAAGAAATCACAGCATCTATGTTCTTCTGAGTACACATTTCTTAGTGGTTAGCACTCCTGCCTTGCAGCACTAGGGACCTCGGTTCGAATCCCAACCAGGACACTACCTGCATGGACTTTGCATGTTTTCCCTGTGCTTGCGTAGGTTCTAAAATTGGCCCCAAGTATGTTTATGTATGCATGCAAGATAGGGATCTTAGATTGCAAGCTCCCTGAGAGTAGGGACTGATGTAAATGTGCAGCATTATGTAAACAGTCAATACTAAGTAAATATCTGTAATAATAAAAAAAAACCTGACTGAAATTATATTATATAAATATAATCTATATCTATCCTTTTACTCACAAGATGCTCGGTCTCCATTATTTCTAGGATTTATGTCCAGCTCTGTCTGCCGTCCTCTGGTTCCTGTCGCATTTTCCATATCAACGATCTCTTTTACGCATAGCCTTGGGTTAAATGCAAAATACATCTTGCCGGTTTTGATGGTGAGGCTGTGTTTCGAGAAATCCCACAGTTGCTGTAGATTGTTGTTGTCCAGAACATAAAAGGCATAATTCCTGCACAAAATTAATGTAAAGATACTTTCAATCAACAAAGATGGTGGCACCACTACAATTTTGGTTCACACAAGGTAGTATGGTGAATATACAGCTTTTGCCACAAAATTTTACCAACTGCATATGGACGGTTGACATGGCTTGTATAGTTTTCACTTCTTTATGCCCATGGGGAATCTCTAAATGACCAAAGTGATTTATGAAGGTAGAGTTGGCCAGAAGCTAGCCACTGTGCTCTTCTCTATCCAGGCAGGTCTTCTGACCACAGTGAAGACACATGGCTACACAACAAGACTGATTATCCAAACAGCTCTTGACCACAGTGAAAGACCATGGCTACACAACAAACCAATTCTCTAACCAGGTCTTCTAACCAAATTGAAGGCACATGACTACATAATAAGACTGATAGTCCAACCAGGTCTTCCGAACACAGTGAAGGCGTATGGCTACACAATAAGACTGATTGTCCAAGTCTTCCCACCACAGTGAAGGAGCATGGCTACACAACAAGACCAATTCTCCAACCAAATCTTCTGACCATAGTGAAGGAGCATGGCTACACAACAAGACCAATTCTCCAACCAAATCTTCTGACCATAGTGAAGGAGCATGGCTACACAAGACCATTTCTCCAACCAAGTCTTATGACCACAGTGAAAGACTATGGTTACACAACAAACCAATTGTACAACCAGGTCTTCTGACTATAGTAAAGGAACATGGCTACTCAACAAGAACAATTCTCCACCAGGTCTTCTGACCACAGCGAAAAAAACATGGCTAAACAACAGGACCGATTCTCCAACCAAGTCTTCTGACCACGGTGAAGGAACATGGCTACACAAGACTAATTCCCCAACCAGGTTTTCTAGCCACAGTGAAGGAGCATGGCTATAAAAACTAGACCTCTTCTTCTTAAAAGGTGTCAGATTCTTAGGCCTCATTCACACCTGGGCGTTTTGTAGCTTGAAGCCTGAAGCTACAAAACGTTGGAGGTGAATAAAATCAATGATTCCCATTGGAGATGGTTCACATCTCCACTCCAAAACACTTGAGGCGCAAACAAGTTCTGGAACTTTTTTTTTTTTGACAGATTTGAGCGTTTTTCTGCTTTTTATATTGGTGACCTTTTGACCTTCCCCATATCGCCACAAAAAACACCACAAAAATTGAGCTAAAATTGCATGATTTTCTGCCTGAATACGCTACACTCAGGTGTGAATGGGGTCTTAATTAGCCATTGTACTTTGGCTACAGTGGTCAAAGAGCTGGGAAGCAGAGTTTTCTTTGGTATGTGAGAGCCCTTGTACACACGGTCAGAGATTCCGACGGAATGTGTCCTATCGCACCCATCGACTGTGTGTGGTCTCCATCGGACTGTTTCCGTCGGAGTATCCGACGGACCAAGTTTTCCAACTTGTCCGTAAAATTTTACGACAAAATGCTCCGATCGGACATACTTACGATCATGTGTAGCCTACACCGACGGACAAAGTGCCACGCATGCTCAGATCAAATTCCTAGACCAAAGCTATTGGCTACTAGCCTAAACGTAGTCCCGTCGTAACGAAATAACGTCATCACGTTATGTATAATCGGATTTTCCGGCAACTTTGTCCGACCGTGTGTATGCAACAGTTTCGGACAAAATCCAACGGATTTGGTTGTCAGAATGTCCGACCGTGTGTACAAGGGCTGAGAAAACGTTCATAAATGCTTCAAGTTTTGATTAACTAGACGTTTAACCTGTGACAGCATACACTACAACCTTTCAAAATAAGGATGGCCAAAAGGAAACATCTGAAAAACAATCCGAGGACGTGAACTGAGGAGACATTCAACAACTGCGATGAACTCTGTCTCACCTGTCTCCATCCTACCCCTCCGTATGAGGTATACATATAACAAATAAGGCTGGGAAATCTATCCATTAACAGAACGTAAAATGCTCACATGGGTTACCTTTGAGAAAGCAAGCTTTTTTCTTTTTTTTTTAGCCAAGGGAACGTGACTTGGAGGAAAAAAAAATTATTGTAAAAGGCAGAATTCTTTTTTTTTTTCCAATGGGGCGTGTTCCTAATTTCAAGTCTGAATGGAAGAGGGGAGGTCATGTGAAAGATTGGATTATATTGGCAGCAATAGTTAAAAGGAAAATTCCACATTTTGCAAAGGGGTAAATACGAGTGTAACATGAATCATGTTGAGGAAAATGGACTTCACTTTGAAGCTTTTGACTGCAGCGCACAGAATACAGTCACAAGGAGGCTTCTCTTTGCGCTTTCAGTGCAAACTTTGGTGGAGATGTAGCTTAAGGTGATACTAAAGGCAAGCATATATTTCACAGAGTGGCCCCCTTACCTCCTCTTCTGAAGTCCCCCACTGGTGCTGTCCGCTCCTCCTCTCCTGCATGTGCACACATAGCAAGTCATGTGCTATAGGTGGGGGGACATGTGCAAGTGCTCGCCAGAGCCGAGCTGTGTTGTGCATCCATAGACACACAGCATGGCTTGTGTGGGGGGGACATGTGCAAGCACTCTCCAGAGCCGAGCTGTGTTGTGCATCCATAGACACACAGCATGGCTTGTGTGGGGGGGGACATGTGCAAGCACTCTCCAGAGCCGAGCTGTGTTGTGCATCCATAGACACACAGCATGGCTTGTGTGGGAGGGGGGACATGTGCAAGCACTCTCCAGAGCCGAGCTGTGTTGTGCATCCATAGACACACAGCATGGCTTGTGTGGGGGGGGACATGTGCAAGCACTCTCCAGAGCCGAGCTGTGTTGTGCATCCATAGACACACAGCATGGCTTGTGTGGGGGGGACATGTGCAAGCGCTCTCCAGAGCCGAGCTGTGTTGTGCATCCATAGACACACAGCATGGCTTGTGTGGGGGGGGACATGTGCAAGCACTCTCCAGAGCCGAGCTGTGTTGTGCATCCATAGACACACAGCATGGCTTGTGTGGGAGGGGGGACATGTGCAAGCACTCTCCAGAGCCGAGCTGTGTTGTGCATCCATAGACACACAGCATGGCTTGGGGCTCAGCCACAGGCTGGGGGTGGAGTGGAGACCTATAAGTGTTATTACAGGCACCCTGCACTACCAGACAGTGCTGCACTGTGTTTATGTTTCTACAACATGATTGGAGTGCTGCTGTGGTAAATTCAGTTGGTTGAACATGATTTGGAAAGGCACACACCTGTCTATATAAGCTCCCACAGTTAACAGTGCATGTCAGAGCACAAACCAAGCCATAAAGTCCAAGGAATTGTCTGTAGACCTCCAAGACAGGATTGTATGGAGGCACAGATCTGGGAAAGGGTACAGAAACATTTCTGCAGCATTGAAGGTCCCAATGAGCCCAGTACCCTCCATTATCCGTAAATGGAAGAAGATTGGAACCACCAGGACTCTTCCTAGAGTGGGCTGCCCTGGAGCAATCCAGGGAGAAGGGCCTTAGTCAGGGAGGTGACAAAGAACCCGATGGTCATTCTGACAGAGCTCCAGGGTTTTCTCTGCGGGAAGAGGAGAACCTTGCAGCTTGCAGAAGAACAACCATCTCTGCAGTACTCCAGCAATCAGGCCTGTATGGTAGAGTGGCCAGACGGAAGCCACTTCTCAGTAAAAGGCACATGATGGGCTGCCTGAAGTTTGCCAAGACACCTTAACCACTTAAGGACCACCTCACGCCGATGTACGTCGGCAGAATGGCACAGCTGGGCACAAGCACGTACCTGTACGTTGCTCTTCAAGTGCCCAGCCGTGGGTTGGGAGCGGTCCTAAGCTCTGTGACTGTGGCCGTGGGACCAGCGGACCCGATTGCTGCTGGTGTCCCACGATCAGGTCACAGAGCCGAAGAACGAGGGTAGGTCTGTGTAAACAAACCTCTCCCCGTGCTTCCTACTGTGTCTGTCACCAATCGTCTGTTCCCTGATATAGGGAAAGACGAACAGTGACGTCACATGCCAGGCCACGCCCCCCTACAATAAAAGAAAAAACCAACACATAACGTCATATATAACCCCTACACTGCCCCTAGTGGTTAACTCCTTCACTGCCAGTGTCATTTACACAGGAATCAGTGCATTTAAAGTGGTAGTAAACTCCCCTATCATTTTCAGCCAAGGAAGCTGCCATATTTGCCTCTGTTTAATCTTCAACTGCTATGGTGCTGCACATGTGATTCGTTATGACACCAGCCATTGGATGGTTTGATAGTTTGGCTGAGAGCACAGCCAATGTACAGTTAGAATTCGCGGCATGCCATTTTTTTTAACTGTTTAAATCCATGGGTTTACTTCCACTTTAAATAGCACTGATTGCTGTATAAATGACAATGGTCCCAAAAATGTGTCAAAAATGTCCGATGTGTCCGCCATAATATCGCAGTCACAATAAAAATCGCTGATCGCCGCTATTAAACAAAAATATGAAAAAATATGCTATAAAACTATCCCCTATTTTGTAAACGTCATAACTTTTGCACAAACCAATCAATAATGCTAATTGCGATTTTTTTTACCAAAAATATGTAGAAGAATTGGCCTAAACCGAGGAAAAAAAACATTTTTATAGATTTTTTTTGGGGGATATTTATTATAGCAAAAAGTTTTTGTTTATAGCGCAAAAAAGAAAAACCACAGAGGTGATCAAATACCACCAAAAGAAAGCTCTATTTGTGGGAAAAAAAGGATGCCAATTTTGTTTGGGAGCCACGTCGCACAACCGCGCAATTGTCAGTTAAAGCGATGCAGTGCCGAATCGCAAAAAGGGGCTTGGTCCTTTGGCTGCAAATTGGTCCGGGGCTTAAGTGGTTAAGGACTCTCAGACCATGAGACACAAATTCTCTGGTCTGATGAAACAAAGATTGAACTCTTTGGCCTGAATGGCAAGCATCATGTCTGGAGGAAACCAGGCACCACTCATCACCTGGCCAATACCATCCCCACAGTGAAGCATGGTGGTGGCAGCATCATGCTGTGGGGATGTTTTTCAGTGGCAGGAACTGGGAGACTAGTCCCAGTTCCTGCCACTGAAAGATGAAATATGAAGGAAAGATGGATGTACAGCGAAATCCTTGATGAAAACCTGCTCCAGAACGCTTGGGACCTCAGACTGGGGCGAAGGTTCATCTTCCAACAGGACAACAAAACTAAGAACACAGCCAAGATAGCAAAGGAGTGGCTACAGGACAACTCTGTGAATGTCCTTGAGTCCAGAGCCCAGACTTGAACCCGATTGAACATCTCTGGAGAGATCTGAAAATGGCTGTGCACCAACGCTCCCCATCCAACCTGATGGAGCTTGAGAGGTCCTATAAAGAAGAATGGGAGAAACTGCCCAAAAATAGGTGTGCCGAGCTTGTAGAATCATACACAAATAGACTTGAGGCTGTAATTTGTGCCAAAGGTACTTCCACAAAGTACTGAGCAAAGGCTGTGAATACTTATGTACATGGGATTTTGTTTTCTTTTCTATTTCTAATACATTTGCAAAGATTTTTTAAAAAAAAACGTCTTTCATGTTGTCATTATGGGGTATTGGCTGTAGAATTTTGAAGAAAATAATGAATTTAATCTAATTTGGAATTAGGCTGCAACATAGCAAAATGTGGAAAAAGTGAAGCACTGTGAATACTTTCCAGATGCACTGTAGGGGACCCCAGAAGTGTGGCGGATCAGCTGATGAAGGATGTCGAATTTCAAGAATTTCTGACACACTACTAGGAGCAACCTGAGATGAAAAGTAAAAAAGAGTAGACGCTGCCAGGAATTCATCCTGCTGGAAATTTTAGAAGGGCAGGTCAGATAAACTAACAGAGGCAAAGCTTTTCCCAGGACCTCCAAAAAAAAAGGCTGTGCTGCTTCCCTTTGCAGCACAGGAGCCCCTATTTCCAAGACCCGGCTATCCAGGGGAGAGAACAGGTTTCTCCTCTGTTTTGGAGTGAAACGATAAACCAGGATACTAGTGGAATGTGTCCAAACATTGGCATTCCAAGCCTCACAAAATTAAGCAGAGGTTTACCCTTTCTGTGCCTGGGACAAATAATACAGTATATTGAGAGGTGCAGACATCACATCCAACACCAGAAAAATTACAATAAAAATATCATTTTACACATTACAAAAAAAGGTTTAGATGTGCACTTTCTGGGTAATCTTATAATATGGAAATTATATGCAACGCTTCCTCTATAGCAAGAGTCTCCAAACTTTTCAAACAGGGGGACAGTTTACTGTCCCTAATGCCGCGTACACACAATCAGATTGTCCGGCGTACTTAGTCCGCCGAAACGCATTTCAGCGGACAATTCGATCGTGTGTGGGCTTCAGCGGACTTTTCCAGCGTGAAGTCCCGCGGACTAAGAAAGTATTTTTGCACTCCAATCTTCCTGTCGGACTTGGGTTTCAGCGGACAATACGTTCGTCAGTATGCTAGTCTGGCGGACTAAGAATGACGCATGCTCAGAAGCAAGTACGAAAAAGGAAGCTATTGGCTACTGGCTATTGAACTTCCTTTTTCTAGTCCCGTCGTACGTGCTGTACGTCATCGCGCTAGCAAACGCCAGACTTTCTGTGTGTCCGTGTGTGGCCAAGTCCGTTCGGTAGAAAGTCGGCCGGACTATCCGCCGGATTGTTTGCCGGACTAAGTACACCGGACAATTCGCTCGCGTGTACGCAGCATAAGACATTAGGAGGGCTGGACTGTGGCCATTGGGAATAGAAAAGGGCCCAACATCAGTGGGAATAAACAGTGCCCTGTCTTTGGTGTCAGTGGGAGGAATTGTTCTCCTTCGTTGGTGTTGGTGGGAGGAGTTGTGCCCCATCATTGGTGTCAGTGGGATTAATTGTACCCAATCATTGGTGTCTTTTTGCCCAATTGTTGGTGTCATTGGGAGGAATTGTTCCCATTGTTGGTTTAATTAGAAAGAATTGGGCCCCTTCAATGGTCTCTGTGGGGGGGAATTAATGTTGGTATTAGTGGATGAAATGGTGCCCCAAGGGCCTGATAAAAGCAAGCAAAGGGCCACATATGGACCCCGGGCCGCAGTTTGGAGACCACTGCTCTATGGCAGCGCTTGCTCTATCTAGCATCTATGGCAACTCTTGCTCTATCGCCTCTGTGGCAACTCTTGCTCTGTGGCAACTCTTGCTCTTCTTTTGCATTGCAGGTAAATAATGGGTTCCAAGCAGAAGCAATGTGCCATCATTGAGTTCTCAACGAAGGAGGGGTGCGGGCTGTGCAACATCCACAGAAGGTGGCACGTTCACTCCCTCACTGCCGAGGCAAATTTTCAGCTTTCAGCGCGGTCACACTTTTAATGACAATTGCGCGGTTATGCAGCACTGTACCCAAACTAATTTTTTTTTTTTTTTTCACACAAATAGAGCTTTCTTTTGGTGATATTTAATCACCAATGTTTTTTTTTTTTTTATATTTTGCTAAATAATTGAATAAAGACCATAATTGCCTGATCTCTGCAGCCGTGCATTGGGGCAATGTCTCACTGCCTGTGATTATCCTTAGTGCGCATTCATGTTGGAACAGGAAGGGGCCACCCCCCAAACTGTTCTCACAAAGTTGGGAGCATGAAATTGTCCAAAATGTCTTGGTATGCTGACGCCTTAAGAGTTCTCTTCACTGGAACTAAGGGGTCAAGCCCAACCCCTGAAAAATTACCCTACACAACAATCTCCCTCCAAAAGATTTGGACCAGTGCACAAAGCAAGGTCCATAAAGACATGGACGAGCGAGTTTGGGGTGGAGGAACTTGACTGGCCTGTACAAAGTCCTGACCTCAACCCGATAGAACACCTTTGGGATTAAGTAGAATGGAGACTGCGAGCCAGGCCTTCTTGTACAACATCAGTGCCTGAACTCACAAATGAGCTTCTGGAAGAATGAGCAAACATTCCCATAGACACACTCCTAAACCCTGTGGACAGCCTTCCCAGAAGAGATGAAGCTGTTATTGATGCCAAGGATGGGCAGGTGTCCCAATACTTTTGACAATATTGTGTATAACAGATTTTTGGATAAGTCTTATTGTGAACATTAAAGCCACCCAAGTGATTACATTTGACACTTTATGGTTTACTTATTATATGTTGCTATGATAATATGCATGATAAAAACGTTCCCTAAAAACACAAACTACTACAAAATGTTGTCGTAAATGCGGGCTGAGCGATGCGCTGACATCACCCCTTACGAAGGAATTGTACCCAGGAACGACGAGTTTGTCCATTTGCGTCCGGCCGGCGGCGCATCGGACTTCAGGCTGATCTTTCCTTTGTGCTTTGTAAGTGCATTTTTGTTTTTATATTTGAGTTATATTAAAAGGTTTTACACTATTGGAGCTTCATTTCTTTTGCATGGAATTGGCACATGTGACCTAATATATGGCAGATAACTAAAGATACTTGTTTGACAACCTGGTCATGATATCGGTGGAGGGAGGAGAACAGCTGAGACCCTTCTGAAGTGGGAAATATCTATTGTTACATGCTGTTGGTGACCCTCTGTAGTGGAGGGGTCATGAAATTCTGGTAAGGAGTAATTTTGGCTGTATGGTGGTGGATCAAGCACTTGCTACACAGTAGAAGATTTGACGATTTCATCAATATTGGACTCTGTTGGAATTTAAATGTTTATATAATTACATTGGGTGTTCACTATTTTGTTTTATATTTTTTGGGTTTTCTTCTTTTTTCGTTGTTCACTGTGATCAATTATCCTATAACCCTTATTCTTTAAGACTGGGGGTAATAAGCCTAATTTTGCACATTATTATTGAAATTTTGTCTAATGTTTTTTACTTCATTGAATTTTATGTGGGTTTATGATTTAGCGCAGCTTACTCAATTTTTCATGCGTTTTTTTTTTCTGTAATTATGTAATACAGTCAAGCTGCAGCTGATCAAAGTTCCATTGTGGACGATTAGTATAATATTTTTATCATAGCGCAGTTTTTTCCTTTTTTTTTCCAATACTACAAAAATGTTGCTCATCTGCAGATCCGGTTCCCAACAAAAAACGTATGGTAACAGACAAGACTGTAGACTGACCCATCGGTGAGGTTCTCTCCGTTGATGTAACGCAGACTTTTCAGGAAGGACAGCGAAACCAGAGCATGGGAGTGGCGGATTTTCACGTATCCGGTCACCGTCTCTATGAGACCCATAAAGTTCTCCAGCTCTGCGGCAATGTTTTCTGCAATAAGACAAGACCAGGGTGAGACACAAAACAACATTATTCCAATTACACCCAAACAATTGTGTAATATAGCTCCAGGACAAGCTTTCAGGGTGTTCCCTTCTTGGTCCAAGCGGTATTCTCTCCAAGCAACTACACCCCAAACATTTTTCACCTCAATGTGCTGACATTGCTCTACCTGGTTACATCCTGCAGACATTTCACCCTTTATATCAAACATTTTCCAGGTTATACTTCACATTTAGAAAGTGGATATGTTTTGTACAGAACCCCACACGAAGGTGAACTTACACTAGAACGATCAAGGCGTTCTGGGGGAGGACATAAATTCTGGGTATCTTCCCGAAATGCAAGGACTCTGTGGAATCCTAAGATTCCTGCAAAGTTTACCAGGGGTTCCTTGGGCTGTGGATGATTGACCCCCCATTTGATGGTGCCTGCGTAGTTCCAGGACCAATACCACTTGGCAATGCCAACAGCACAGTACCAACTATTCCTTTGGGCAGTCTGTAAGTGTGGCATTCTGACCACCACTGTAATGATGTCAGTCTTCTTACTGACCACCCAATGTAGGGGGCATTTTCCCCACTTAGTTGTCCATCTAGTAGAGAAAGGCTGTTCTAGGTACTGAAGAAGTCAGTTGGGTAAGCTACGGAACGTCTTTAACACTGAACAGAAGTCCAGTTGAATTCGACCAGCTACTACTAGATGAGGTGGGTAGGTTTTTCACGAGTGGCTCCTTTGGCATATATAAAATTTTGCGGGGACCAAAAAAGAAGCAGATCTTAGAGGGCGTGACAGGGACGGCAATTTCTGCTAGGTCTACTTTAGCCTAAAATGGCTGTTGGCATTAATGGAATAAATACAGGCTGTACTGTGTGTCAGAGGAAATACAAATAAAAAAGAACTTTATGTGCATGACAAACTTACATATTTGGTTTTATTAGCTCCTATAAGTAGAGCTAAACTCTCTCAATCAACATTGACCATTTTTTATTTCTTATGCTGTTAGCCTTAGTAAATAGGAAGGTACAGTATATTATAGTTACTTGTTTTAATGCTGTATAGTTTAACGTGTAGTCTTATTATAGACATACTTGCAGGTACAGGGAATATCTCCTAAACTTGCTGTGTTTGGGAGATATTCACACTGGATGCAGCCTGTGAAGTCACCAGCCCATGCGCTCTGAAGGTGGGGCATACCGTACCGGCATTGTAGCCCCCGGGCTACTCATACAGCCAGGGCCCACAAACCCAGGAGTAAGACCGGAGGAATATGGAAGCCCTGTCAGCGGTGACAACTGGGAGGGCTTCTTTATAAGGTATTTCACGTGCTAGCATGCAGCGGTTTACTGAAGCTTTAATCTTAATTTTTTTTTTTACATTACTTCAGCGGCTTCCTGGTCTCTGAAATGATGTCACAAATCCCAGAAGTCTTCATAGTGCTTCCTGGTTTCAGGCCTAAGCCACAATGATGTCCTACATCCCATGAGTCTTCAGGGAGATTCCTGGTTTCAGGCCTAGGCTACAATGATGTCATACATGCCAGGAGACTTCATGGTGCTTCCTGGTTTCAGGCCTAGGCCACAATGATGTCATACATCCCAGGAGTCTTCAGGGTGCTTCCTGGTTTCAGGTCTAGGCCACAATGATGTCCTACATCCTAGGAGACTTCGTGGTGGTTTCAGGCTAGGCCACAATTATGTAATAGATTCCAGGAGACTTTATGGTCCATCCTGGTTTTCTGGTCTAGGCCACAATGTTGTCATACAACCAAGCAAAACCAAGACAAGGTGTGGGTAGGAGGGGCAGCTGCCCTGCGCACAGTGGGGATATTATTATAAGGGGTGATTGTGAGGGGCGACTTTGTACTAGAAGAATGGATTTGTTTTAGGAAGGGGGATGGATTTGTGCTAGTAGGGATGATTGGGGGATTTGTGTTAGGAGGAGAAATTTGGGAGGGGGGATTAGTGCTAGGAGAGGGTATTTGTACTGGAAGAGGGTGTTTTTTTTTGTTTGGGGAGAATTTTGGCTTGCAAAAGGGAATTTATGCTTAGTGGTAAGTGTAAAGGTTAGCGCTAGAATTTTTTTTGCAGGAGATTTTTGCTGACACGCTCATACATTTGGGGGGGGGGGGGGGGCACTGTTTGGCATCTTTGGTCTGGGCACTGGATGACCCCATCCCGGCACTGCATCCACAGAGTCCTTATGGGAATTTTTTTCTTTCATGTAGAGGAAGAGAGGAGGGGCTTTCTCTAAGCGCACCCTCCTCTCCTGCCTGCATACCTGAGCCAACGGCAGATGGATTCTAGGAAGTAAACACTACATCAGGGGTAGGCAACCTGGGGCCCTCCAGCTGTTGTGGAACAAAATTTGGCATTGCAAGGCTGGCAGTTACAATTACTCCCAGAGGCATGATGGGACTTGTAGTTCTGCCACAGCTGGATGGCCCCTGGCTGCCTACCCCTGCACTACATGAATCATCTGCCCTTGTTTAAGATGACCACAGCTAGAAATGCTAGGGTGTGGTCTTTTTTTTTTTCAAAGTGATTTTGCAACAACATAAAAGCATGGTGGAAACATGGATAGACGGAGGAGTTTGCTCTGAAAATTAACCTAAAATAAAAGGGAAAACACTGCGCTAAAATTAAACCTATAACAAAATGGCCCCAATGGCCATAAATAGCAGCTAACACTAAAAACAAACAAAGTTCAGCATACAAAGGAAAAAATATGTGTAGCGCTTCAATATTACTAAATATAATCAACATAAAATAATTAGTGTGTAATCAACATAAATTGTAGAGTAATTAAATACAGAAATTCATATAGTTAATAATTTGAAAAAAAGAGTCCATAAGATGGGCACCAGTTTCACAATGGGGCTGGTATAGGGATGACTGGACCGTCATAAAGCAAAAACAGGTCACTGGGCAGATATATTCATGTAGGCCAGCTTGTCTGTAAACGTCAAAAGAAAGTAGATAAATACTTCTTACCAGCTCTGTTGGACTCACAAAGTCATATGACAGTTGAGTCTGAAAAGGCTTGAGGTCTCACCCTGGGACCAGAAAGGATATGGAAGGAGGTCCGTTAGACTGGTGGAGGAACTTCAAACAGCTGTGTACTCAATGGCGTGTTTCGCAAACTGGAACAACGAGGTAGTTTGGAATCCAGCTCAGACACGATCCAATACTCCAATTGCCCCAAATGGGTAGGGGAATGTTTGGGGGTTTAAACCACACAGAAGGGAAAAAAGAAAAAAGAGCTCCACATGGTGCGGGTCAAATGATATAAAATACGGATTTATTGAAGTCAAAAATGACTGGCGCCCCTGTCGAAGACTTTTCATGTCGAAACGCGTTGGGCTAGCTGTTGGCACCCTACATTGCTTTTAACTTTATTTCATTTCATTTCTGTGATCACCAAGTCATTTATAACTTTTTGACTTCAATAAATCCGTATTTTATATCATTTGACCCGCACCATGTGGAGCTCTTTTTTCTTTTTTCCCTTCTGTGTGGTTTAAACCCCCAAACATTCCCCTACCCATTTGGGGCAATTGGAGTATTGGATCGTGTCTGAGCTGGATTCCAAACTACCTCGTTGTTCCAGTTTGCGAAACACGCCATTGAGTACACAGCTGTTTGAAGTTCCTCCACCAGTCTAACGGACCTCCTTCCATATCCTTTCTGGTCCCAGGGTGAGACCTCAAGCCTTTTCAGACTCAACTGTCATATGACTTTGTGAGTCCAACAGAGCTGGTAAGAAGTATTTATCTACTTTCTTTTGACGTTTACAGACAAGCTGGCCTACATGAATATATCTGCCCAGTGACCTGTTTTTGCTTTATGACGGTCCAGTCATCCCTATACCAGCCCCATTGTGAAACTGGTGCCCATCTTATGGACTCTTTTTTTCAAATTATTAACTATATGAATTTCTGTATTTAATTACTCTACAATTTATGTTGATTACACACTAATTATTTTATGTTGATTATATTTAGTAATATTGAAGCGCTACACATATTTTTTTGCTCTGAAAATTAACCTAAATAGCGGTTTCGGTTTGTGGGGCTCGGAGGCAGTTTAGTTCCACGTTATGCGTTTTTCGTCTTTTTTTTTTTTGGACCTTTGAGAAAAGATAACCCCCCCCCCCCAGCATTATTGTGAAGAAATTTCATCCTTACTACGTTCAGTTCATTAGTGAAAAAAAGAAAAAAGAAAAAAAGAAAAGTGGAACCCCTCCAAGGTGGCTCGTTCTTGCTCTGGGCACCAATTTGCCTTTTTAAAATCAGAACATCCGGCAAAAATGCATGCGATTAAACGCCCGCCAGCATCAGAGTTAGAGAAGTGACAGGTACAGAATCGGGGAAGGATGCTGTTAAACTCCCATTCATAAGTCCTCTGTGGATCTGCCCGCGTTTCCAAGAATACTCCACGTGGATGCCAGTAACAGGTCCCGAGCTTTCAGCAGCTTCTCTCTTGGCACGGGCTGCGCCAGCAGTTGCAGTCAAGGGCCACATGAATTATTGAAGCTTCCTCCAGAATCACACGGCTGTGATATACACCCCCCCCCCCCATCTGTAACCTCGTCCAAATCTATCTGCAGACTTCTACACTAACCCCTGCGACTCGGTGCTGCTGCACTCCCTGCCAAACAACCAAGGCTATATCATTCAGCCAAAGAGGTAAGCGGGGTAAATGAGGTGCGATAAAGGTGCAAGAACAAGGAGCCCTTTGTTTTACAGACTATTTCCAATTTCCAACAAATCTAAAACATCTGCCGATACGCTCTATTATGGTAGCAGTATAGACAGAGTAGCCTGCAACTGGACGTAGTAGTAGAACTTTCTACTTTACATGGATATACAAAGTTTTTGGGCACCTTGATACAAACCTGTGACAAAGAGCTTACGATTAAACTGACCCACCAGTTATGCTAAAGCTGGCCGTACGCTTTTTCTTCTTTTTTTTTTTTTCTTTCACTTGAATGAAAAATAAATCAAGTCCCTCCATCCACGCTATACAGCACAGATGGATGAATCTCCCTCTTGCTGATTGGTGGGTGTCAGAACACCTGCACAGTGGCAGCATCAATTGGGCTCCTATCGGAAGGAGGCGGGCCGACAGGCCAACCATGTAAGCGAATGTCTTCGCGTGAGCAGATGTGCTGCAAGGCTTTGGGTCCTGAGAGAGTCAACCATCTGCGCAAGCACAGGATCCCCCCCTCCCCTCCACATGTGCAAAGATGGCTATCTTAGACTTTTCCCGTTTGAGCGCATGTGTGGAAAGTCACCTGCCACGGGACTTCGGGTCTTGGGAGAGCTCAGTTCCACAGTTGCCCATGCGCTGGTTTATCCGACCATCTGTGCATGCACAGGATTTCCCCTGCATGCACATAGATGGCCATCAGGTTATCCCTGGTTTAGCACATGGGTGGAAAGTCACCTGCATGTGCGCAGATGTGCTGCAGAGCTTCAAGTCCTTAGAGAGCCCTGGGGTACTGCTGCACATGTGCTAGTTGGCGTGGCTTTGGAAAGCCCGCGGCCTCGGCCTAGCTCCGGAGCGGCGGCCATCTTGGCCCACTCGGCGGCAGCTGCTGCCTCGCCAGGAAGTGGAGTTTCGTCACCGCCATCTTGCTACACCCCACACTCCTGCACAGGAATGATAGAGTGAGAAGGGGGGCAAGCGCACATCTTGTTTAGTTAAATGTGAAAATCTGAGGTGTTCTGTCACATTAGCAACCATGCAAGGTCAGCAGGTTACATAATTACATAGCTAGTAAGGTTGAATAAAGACACCAGTCCATCCAGTTCATCCTGAGTGAGTGTCTACAATTGTCCCTATCCCTGTATATCGCACACTCACATTGGTCCCTACCCTCAAGGAGCCCACAATCCAAGGTCCCCATTCATATACTAGGGCCAATTTTGGACAGAAACCAATTAACCTACCTGCATGTCTTTGGAGTGTGGGAGGAAACCGGAGTACCCGGAGGAAACCCGCGCAGGCACAGGGAGAACATGCAAACTGCAGGCAGGTAGTATCGTGGTTGGGATTTGGACCAGCGACCCATTTTACTGCTAGGCGAGAGTGCTAACCACTACACCACTGTGCCGCCCAGGTTTGCTGCTGCTTTAAAAATTTAACATCTAAAAAGTCAGTCGGATTTACAAATACTTTATTTAAGCATAAAAGCTCAGTTTTGTGTTGAAAATAACTGAAATCTAAAACTCCGGTGAGCGTAACAAGATTTGTCTTGTCTTTTTTTTGCTGGTCCGATCTGAGGAACGACCCGATCCGTGAGGTTTTTGTAATGAGAAAACCAGCGTTGAATGGAAACCACAACTGCAGGATACATAAGTAGTATTGTCAATGAGAGAAATGTCTGTCCGGGGTCCGGAAAATTATTCACCACATGGCTGGGAGCCGCTCATCTTCTCCCCAATGGTCTGATGTGGTCATTACTACCCCATAGAAAAGCCTTACAAAAACTGATCATTGTCCATCACAAGCCACACAAGCCATCGGCTTTTTTTTTTTTTTGGCTACTTACGGCCTTTACGGATGTTGAGCAGCAGGTTTCCTTGCAGCACTGTACATCCTTCCAACATCTGGGCGGAGGTGACGGAGTCAATGGTCTTGTCCTCGATGCAGACTTTAGGACAATGGCCCTCACATGGAATGCAGAACATACTGCAAGACAAAAGCAAAACTTCATCAGAATCAAGATTACAGAGCACAAGTGACACACATTTGATGACTGATCTCATCAGGGCTCCTCTTCAGTAGGAAGGCGGTGGTACAGGGAAGGGGTGCTGGAGGGTCTTCTGATATTGGATTCTGGGGGAACTATTGTCGCTGGGGAGGGTAGTGTTGCTGGCAGTGGGCGTATACTTGCTGGGGGGGGGGTATTTAGTTGCTGGAAGGGTTCAGGTGTTGCTAGGGGGTATATTGTTGCTGGCTGCCAGAAATCTTTGGTTGCTAGTGGTGGATCTATTGTTGCTGGAGGATCTACTGATGCCTAATTATTTAATGTTGCTGGCGAGGGTCTACTGTTGCTGGCTGCTGCATAGATTTATTGTTGCTGGCAGGGGTATACCATTGCTGGGTGCTTGGGAGAACTATTGTTGCTGATGGATCCATTGCTGCTTGGGGGGGGGGGGGTCTACTGTTGAGGGGGATCTATTGTTTCTTATGCTGGGGTGGCCTACTGTTGCTGGTGGGGGTCTATTTTGGCTGGTGGGGTCTACTATTGCTGGCTGCCAGAGAGATTAATTGTTGCTGCTGGTGGATCCATTTTTGTTGGGGAGGGGGTTCCTATGTTGCATAGGGGATCTTCTGTTGAGGGGGATCTTTTGTTGCTAGCTGCTGGAGAGAGTCTATTGCTGCTAGCAGGGGGTTCTACTGTTGCTGGCTGTACTTCTGACACGTTTTCCTGACACCAAGAGAAAAGAAAAGGTGACAGCGGAAGGAACTGCAGCACACAGCCTGTGATTGACAGCCTCAGCTCTGTTCTTGTGTGCTGTGTGAAGGGGGGTGGTGTGGTGTCCCTTCTCTCCAATCAGCTGTCACTGAGCTCTGCAGAGTGTGCTGTGGAGGGGAAGGGGCGGGGTCGGAGAGTGGTGCTCAGCAACCAAAGGCTCGCTGCACTAGGCCCCCCCTAGGGGAATTGACGAGCATTTCAAAATAATATTAATAGTCCTGGTTTAAAGCAGTTGTAAACCCTTACATATACCCAGTGAATTGACTGGCTTCAGGTGTTACTCAGAAATAAAACATATCCTTCTACATAAGATGTACCTGTCTACTTGCTGCCATCTCTCCTCTATAGCATTCAAAGTACAGGATTTACATAGCATTTCTTATCTCCAGCAAGCAAAGAGGGCGGGGGGGAGGAGGGGGACTGATGTCGCACACTACATAGCATAGAGCAGGGGTCTCCAAACTGCGGCCCTCCAGTTGTTCAGAAACTACAATTCCCATCATGCTTAGTCATGTCTGTGAATGTCAGAGTTTTACAATGCCTCATGGGATGTGTAGTTCCGCAACAGCTGGAGGGCCGTAGTTTGGAGATCCCTGGCATAGAGCAGGGAGTGTAATATGATACCTGAATGGAGGAGTCAAGTGTAATCTGGGATCTGAGTGTCCTACAGAAAGAGGCACAGCTGAGGCTGTAAATGACGTGCTGTGTGCTGGGGGGGGGTTTGGAACTACATTTCCCATGATGCTCATGCACTCTGCCTTGTAGTGGAGGGTGGCCCGAGTCCTGCTGCCTGTGTCAATGGATGCAGCAGCGGGACTCAGGAGCACATGGGCGCCCCCCCATGGAAAGTGGCTCTCTGTGGCGGCATCAGATGAAAAGGAGGGGTCAGGGGCACTGCTGGGGCACCCCAGAAGAGGAGGATCAGGGCTGCTCTGTGCAAAACCCTTGCACAGAGGAGGAAAGTATAACATGTTTGTTATTTTTAAAGGAGAAAAAAATGAGACTTCAGTATCACTTTAAAAGAGACGTAATGGGAATCTGTTTTAAAAAAAAAAAAAAAAAAGGGAAAAGGGAAACCTTTACAAAACTTTAATAACAAGAAAAGCAAAAAATAAAAGCAATAGATTCCCTGCAGCTAGCAATTTACGTCCCCCCCAGCAACCATAGATCCTGCAGCAACAACATACCCCCTAGCAGGGCTTTTTTTTTTCTCAGGGAATAGGTGCAGGAACTCACCCCTTCTGTGTCACCCTTCGTCACTGCCCCCTACCCTTCTCCGAGTACCATCCCCTGGTTCCACCCACCTCCCAGTACAGCACCTTTCAGAGAATACAGAACTAAGTATTTTGTGCTACTCAGCCATTGCTAAGAAATTTGTTAATGAAAACAAGAAAGATAGTAAAACAGATCCCTTTAACAATAGACACCTCCCAGCAACAATAGACCCCCCCCCCCAGCAACAATAGACCCCCCCCCCCTTCCCAGCCACAATAGACCCCCCACCCTTCCCAGCAATAGACCCCCCCTTCCCAGCAACAATATATCCCCCCCACAATGGACCTCCTACAACAAAGCACCACCCCAGCAACAACAGACCTCTCCCTTAACAGTAGATCCCACCCAGAAACAATTGGCCACCCCCCAGCAAGATAAGACCCCACCACCAGTAACAGTAGACTTACCCAGCAATAGACCCCCCAACAAAGACAGATCCCCACCAGCAACAATATATACTCCAGAAGCCAGCATCAATAGACCCTCCAGCACCATCTTGCCAGTACACACATTCAGTGCTGGAGGTGCCGGAACTGCGTTCCCAACTGAAAAAAAGCCCTGCCCCCTAGCAAAAATAGATGCACCCCAGTAACAGCAGCCCCCCGCCAGCTGGCATCCGTAGACCCCTCCCTCAACAGTAGATACCACCCAGCAACAATTAACCCCGCCCAGCAAGATAAGACCCCCCCCACCAGCAACAGTAGACTTACCCAGCAACAATAGACCCCCAACAAAGACAGATCCCCACCAGAAACAATAGATACTCCAGAAGCCAGCATCAATAGACCCTCCAGCACCATCTTGCCAGTACATACATTCAGTGCTGGAGGTGCCAGAACTGCGTTCCCCTGAAAAAAAAGCCCTGCCCCCTAGCAAATAGATCCACCCCAGCAACAGCAGACCCCCGCCAGCAATAATATCTCTCTCGGGAGCTGGCATCAGTAGACCCCTCCCTCAACGGTAGATCCCACCCAGCAACAAAAGACCCCTAGATAACATAAAACCCTTCCATCAAAAGACCCCCTCCCCCCAGTGATAATAGATCCCCTAGAAGCCAGCAATGATAGACCCTTCAGCACACCCCAGTCAATACAGTACTGGAGGTAACAGAACTGCGTTCCACCACGTTCCTGCTGAAAAAAAAAAAAAAAAAAGTCTGGTCATTACAAAAGAAATAGACACGATTACCTTTGACTGTCATTGACTCGATATCCTGACGGACAGTCGCCCACACACTCCCCGTTATGGAGGATGAAGTGGGTTGGGTCGTTGTATATGGTGTGCATGTTGGCGCAGTCTTCCAAGGTGATGCAGCGCCACCCCTGAAAGCTGTAGGTGTTCTCCGGACAGCTTGGGACACATCTGCCTTCGTAGAAGAAGTGTTGACAAGCCACGCAGGCGCTGTCGTTGTTTGCAGCGGTACAGCTTCCCAGGCACTCGGGATGGCAGCACTCGCCCTTGTCTGTACAGGCGAGTCTCTCACACTTGCTGGGGCACACTGCAGGGACAAAAAAAAAAACACAAAAATTAAAAAAAAAAAAGTCCTAAGAGACAGAACGCTCATTAAAAGCCGAGGTATATAACGGAATTATTCAGCTCAAGATTTAACCAAAAAAATGTCCTTATCAAGTTTCGTCTACTGCAGGGAAATGTTTATACCAGATACAGTATTCGATTCTGATCTCTGTATGGATTTGAAGCAAATTGTTGTGTTGTGGTTTTTCTCTAGCTCTGCGCTCCTTCCTATTATCACACTTTGGTGTCATGGCGGTTTAGGCCACACGTACAATGAAGTTATGCTCTATCCACAGTAACGCTCTGCATCCCTTTTTATTAGGCTACACGCCCAAGATCGCAAGATCCTCCATGGTAAGAATTCAAGTCCAACACCAGTCAAAACCTTATCAGATAACAAACACCACAAGCACATAACTCCAGAGTAAGCAGACAACCCCGGGCAGCCAATCTCAAAAAGGGGACAAGTTGGGGAATTGGGTTGGACTTAACTAACCCATCGCTACTGTTACCTTGAGATTACCCCTACCATACGTATCGGTATATACACTACGTTGTCAAAAAGTATTGGGACGCCTGCCTTTAAAAGGTACGTAAACTTTAATGGTTCGTAGGGTTCAATATTGAGTTGACCCACCCTTTGCAGCTATAGCAGCTTCAACTCTTCTGGGAGGGCCGTCCACAAGGTTTAGGAGTGTGTCTATGGGAATGTTTCACCATTCTTCCAGAAGCACATTTGTGAGGTCAGGCACTGATGTTGAACGAGAAAGCCCGGCTCTCCGCTCCAATTCATCCCAAAGGTGTTTGTTCAGTCAAGTTCCTCCACCCCAAACTCGCTTTGTCTTTATGGACCTTGCTTTGTGCACTGGTGCAAATCATTTGGTGGAGGGGGGATTATGATGTGGGGTTGTTTTTCAGGGGTTAGGCTTGGCCCCTTAGTTCCAATGAAGGGAACTCAGCATACCAAAACATTTTGGACAATTTCATGCTCCCAACTTTATGGGAGCAGTTTGGGGATGACCCCTTCCTGTTCCAACCTGACTACGCACACGTGAACAAAGCACGGTCCATAAAGATATGAACGAGTTGGGGGTGGATGAACTTGACTGGCCTGCACCTCACCCCGATAGAGCACCTTTAGAATGAATTCATGCAGAGACTGCGAGCCAGGCTTTCTTGTCCAACATGAGCATCTGACTTCACAAATGTGCTTCTGGGAGAATGGTCAAACATTCCCATAGACACACTCCTAAACCTTGTGGACGGCCTTCCCAGAAGAGTTGAAGCTGTTATAGCTGCAAAGGGTGGGCCAACTCAATATTGAACCCTACGGACTAAGACTCCACTAAAGTCCATGTGTGCGTAAAGGCAGGCGTCCCATAGTGTAAATGTGATAAGACCCTAGATTTGGATCTTGTATTCACTATCCAAGTGCCATCTAAAAAGGTCCATCTAAAAAGGTCCATCTAAAAAGGTCCATCTAAAAAGGTCCATCTAAAAAGGTCCATCTAAAAAGGTCCATCTAAAAAGGTCCATCTAAAAAGGTCCATCTAAAAAGGTCCATCTAAAAAGGTCCATCTAAAAAGGTCCATCTAAACATCTCCATCTCCCCCCACCTCCAAAATATATATATTCATGGACACGAACACTTGTTGACAAAACCTGTATTTGGTTTCTATGGGGTACATACTGCAAGTGTTAGAAAATGAGCAGACATAGCGGTACTGAAAAAAAGTATTAAACGCACAGACCACCTCAAGATCAGGGTTTCTCAACCAGGGTTCCATGGAAGCCTAGGCCTCCTCCAGAGGTTGCTAGTGGTTCCTCAAGTAATGAGCAACTTGTGCCTCTCAGATAAGTTCCCACTAACACCATTAATCTTTTTAGCTATCTGTAAGGTGTAATTCGTCCCAATCACCATAAGTGTAAGACACATTCTTCCCACTGACCATCACACTAATGTATCATGAGATGTAGATGGGTTCCCCGAGAACAAAAAGTGATTTCAAGGGTTCCTTTGCTTTCAAAAGATTGATATAGACTGTGCTAGATACCCGTCTGTTTAGAGCTCAAGCAAGCCCCACTATGAAGGAACATTGACCCGAGGCTAACTATTAAGACTAGAAAGAAAAACCCAGTCAGCCCTTGGAGAACATCTACGGTCAGTTTTGGATTTTTTTTTTCTTTATTCTTCTTTGTGTAAGTACAGGACGAATCTCAGTAGAATATATTAAACCAAGTAGCCAGGGGTTAAATGAAATTCATTGTGGAACACATGGTATGAATGACCCCAAAGATTGTTCTACTTCCCTTATGCAAGCATAATTATACATAATGAATGACAGATGAGAGTGCGTCACAACGAAAAGTATTACAGGGACAAAAAATAAAACAAAAAAAAAAAAAAAAGGCTACCTACCCTCCTAAAAAAAAGAGAAAACTACAATGGTGGTACAATATGGGCACACTGGGAGCCTTCACAAACAATTTCTTTGCACTATGGCAAGGCTGAGGAGAAGGATGCAAGTACCCAGTCACCTCAATATACAAAGCAAGCAATAGCAGCTCTGCAACGCAAGATAACCTGTAAGGATATAAATGATGGGAGCAGACTCTACCAAACTGGTTTTGAAGGGGAAGACTCCAGAGCTCATCCTGGCTTCATTATCTAAAATCAAACCTAAAACTAAACTTTGGATCCTCTTGCCGCTGCCGTTTAAAATAAAAATGGCAGTTCTACTCGTTAAGTAACCGTTTCCCAGTGTGGTTTCAACCCAGCCTTTGGCTTGCCTCTTGCGTCCCTCAGAAACATATTGGGAGGAGATGGCCAAGTTCCTCCAGTGTGCAGGAGCCAGCCTATAATCATAAGGCTTTCTGAAAAATTGGCCTGGATGAAGTTACATTTACTCCAAAACTACAATGGTGGTACAATATGGGCACACTGGGAGCCTTCACAAACCATTACTTTGCACTATGGCAAGGCTTAGAAGGCTATGGATTGTCCGCAACAAAGCAGCGGCACCAGACCTCAAGTGATGGTGAACGGGGGCCTGGGCTCAAATCAATTTTGGACTATGGCAAGGTGGCCCCATAAAGAGGAACAATTAGACTGACGATTCTCCCCTTTTATGTACATTCCAATCTACTGTTCAGTGCACATCAACAGTTACTACCTAATGATTAGGAAGTGGTCTTGAGTCTTCTATTGATATCCAATGTAGTGGTAGATAATAAAAGCGGAAGACCAGGTCTTCATTGCATACTTAAACCGACCATAGACGGAGCGATTTTCTTACCTGCAACCACAAGTTGCAGGAAAGAAAATCTCCTGATTCTCCCATCACCACACACATTGTTGATGGGGGGAATCCTTCCTGTGGAGCTCGTGTTGTCCCAGTTGACAGAACACACAGTGATTATTGCTAGCGGCTACAGCATGAAAGGTTTGACAGGCTGGTTGTACCCAGAGTACAAATCAGACTGCTGCTCATACATGGTTCGAACCTCAGCCAGTCCCTACAGAACCAGCAAAGATTCGACCAGTCTATGCCTTTCTTTACATTGGTCTTTGGTTCATACTTGCATTGGACCAGCTACGGCATAGATTTACGGTACATAGATCTACGGTATAGATTTCTCACACCTGAGGGGTCGCTGGGGCAGAGGACAATCACTGCGGCGGCAAGGGCTACTACAGAGATTTCTGCCATCTTTTGGGTCTGTTGCGGAGCGGGTTCCTCTCTGCACATTGTCCATTGGGGGGGGGGGGGGGGCTGCTTTTCCAGAACGGACATCATTCCAAAGAAGCCTTGTATTTTTAATGAATATAAGGGCTTTTTATGATTGGAGCAGGTAGAGATGAAGGGCGGCAAAACCATGTTCGCCAGCTCGTCCATTCATAGGCCATCTTGTATTCATTCAAGACATTCTGTAAATGGCAGCACTGCCAAGCAAGTGAACCCCCCTCTGGTCTTGACGCACTAGGGGCATTGCTTGGCACAGGACCCAGAAGATAGTTGCTATTACTTTAGTAGTGCCACCTACTAGAGCAATTGTCAGCTTCCCAAGTGGACCACCAGATATGAGATACTTCCCAACCCAAGTGTGATATAAAGATCAACCTCGGAGTTCAGCTTTCCATACAGGTTGAGACTGTTGCAAGACCGAACTGAACACTGAATACTCTTATCCCATTCCAAAGAAGCCTTGTATTTTATGAATAGAATATAAGGGCTTTTTATGATTGGAGCAGACAGAGATGAAGGGCGGCAAAGCCAAGATCGCCAAATCGCCCATTCATAGGCCATCTTGAATTCATTCAAGACATTCTGTAAATGGCAGCACTGCCAAGCAAGTGAACCCCCTCTGGTCTTGGTGCACCAGGGGCATTGCTTGGCACAGGACCCAGAAGATAGCTGCTATTACTTTAGTAGTGCCACCTACTAGAGCAATTGTCAGCTTCCCAAGTGGACCACCGGGTATGAGCTACTTCCCAACGCAAGCGTTGATATAAAGATCAACCTCGGAGTTCAGCTTTCCATACAGGTTGAGACTGTTGCAAGACCGAACTGAATACTGAATACTCTTATCCCATTCCAAAGAAGCCATGTATTTTATGAATAGAATATAAGGGCTTTTTATGATTGGAAGAGACAGAGATTAAGGGCGGCAACGCCAAGATCGCCAACTCGCCCATTCATAGGCCATCTTGAATTCATTCAAAACATTCAAGACATTCTGTAAATGGCAGCACTGCCAAGCAAGTGAACACCACCACCTAACCCCCCCCCCCCCCTGGTCTTGGTGCTATAGGGGCATTGCTTGGCACAGGACCCAGAAGATGACTTTAGTAGTGCCACCTACTAGAGCGATTGTCAGCTTCCCAAGTGGACCACCAGGTATGAGATACTTCCCAACGCAAGTGTGATATAAAAGATCAACCTTGGAGTTCAGCTTTCCATACAGGTTGAGACTGTTGCAAGACCGAACTGAATACTCTTATCCCATTCATGCCCCCTTAAGGCAAACCAATAAGATATTTATTGCAGCAAGTGGACATGGCTTATCTAGCTTGTACTTGTAGCTAATATATCAACACATAGTGAGGATCTGCAGACACAAGTATATCAAAATACCGAGTTTCTGCAGCCCTGGAATCATTGCAGAACGCCCTGCCAGGTGTACAAACAGCCCAAACAGAGATAATCAGCCAGTGAGGGAAAGGCTCCTGGCATGTCTGTTTGCTATTCTCCAAAAACCGTGGCAGAGAGCCCGACGGGCAAACCTGTAACTGCCAGGAGTCGGAGGAATCCCTTTTTAAAAGGGAAAAATGCTCCTCTTGTAAAATTTGACATAATCCTTCCTACTCAACAGGCGGCAGAACAGTGAAAAGGCAAAGGATTGGCATAAGCATGGCTGTGCAGCGGGCCACTTCCGCTGCCGATTCTCTTTACCGGAGGGTCAGTGTCACCGCTCACATCCGCTCGTGTACACAGAACGATTTCTACATCCAGATTTATTCAAAGAGAGCAATTTCCAAACATGTGTAAAGGATTCTTCAACAAAAACGCAGAACAAATCAAACGCCCATTCCTTGCAAATCTGTTACTGATCAAAAAACCTGGTCATTCTTTCATGAGTGTGTCTTTGGGAACGTCTGACTATTCTTCCGGAAGCGCATTTGTGAGGTCAGGCACCGATGTTGGACGAGAAGGCCTGGCTCGCAGTCTCCACTCTAATTCATCCCAATGTTGTTCTATGAGGTTGAGGTCAGGACTCTGTGCAGGCCAGTCAAGTTGCTCCACCCTAAACTCGCTCATCCGTGTCCTTATGGACCTCCTTTGTGCACTGGTGTGCAGTCATGTTGGAACAGGAAGGGGCCATCCCCAAACTGTTCCCACAAAGTTGGGAGCATGAAATTGCCCAAAGTGTCTTGGTATGCTGACGCCTTAAGAGTTCCCTTCATTGGAACTAAGGGACCAAGCCCAACCCCTGCAAAACAACCCCACACCATAACCCCCCCTCCACCAAATGATTTGGACCAGTGCACAAAGCAAGGTCCATAAAGTCATGGATGAGCGAGTTTGGAGTGGAGGAACATGACTGGCCTGCACAGAATCCTGACCTCAACACAATAGAACACCTTTGGAATAAATTAAAGTGGAGACTATGAGCCTGGCCTTCTCATCCAACATCAGTGCCTAATGGCGTCCACAGGGGGAATGGTGCCCCATCCATGGCGTCCGTAGGGGGGGGAATGGTGCCCCATCCATGGCGTCCGTAGGGGGGGGGAATGGTGCCCCATCCATGGCGTCCGTAGGGGGGGGGAATGGTGCCCCATCCATGGCGTCCGTAGGGGGGGGAATGGTGCCCCATCCATGGCGTCCGTAGGAGGGGGGGAATGGTGCCCCATCCATGGCGTCCGTAGGGGGGGGGGAATGGTGCCCCATCCATGGCGTCCGTAGGGGGGGGAATGGTGCCCCATCCATGGCGTCCGTAGGGGGGGGGGAATGGTGCCCCATCCATGGCGTCCGTAGGGGGGGGGGGAATGGTGCCCCATCCATGGAGTCCGTAGGGGGGGGGGGGAATGGTGCCCCATCCATGGAGTCCGTAGGGGGGGGGGAATGGTGCCCCATCCATGGCGTCCGTAGGGGGGGGGGGAATGGTGCCCCATCCATGGAGTCCGTAGGGGGGGGGGAATGGTGCCCCATCCATGGCGTCCGTAGGGGGGGGGGGGAATGGTGCCCCATCCATGGCGTCCGTAGGGGGGGGAATGGTGCCCCATCCATGGCGTCCGTAGGGGGGGGAATGGTGCCCCATCCATGGCGTCCGTAGGAGGGGGGGAATGGTGCCCCATCCATGGCGTCCGTAGGGGGGGGGGAATGGTGCCCCATCCATGGCGTCCGTAGGGGGGGGGAATGGTGCCCCATCCATGGCGTCCGTAGGGGGGGGAATGGTGCCCCATCCATGGCGTCCGTAGGGGGGGAATGGTGCCCCATCCATGGCGTCCGTAGGGGGGGGGGGGAATGGTGCCCCATCCATGGAGTCCGTAGGGGGGGGGGGGAATGGTGCCCCATCCATGGAGTCCGTAGGGGGGGGGGGAATGGTGCCCCATCCATGGCGTCCGTAGGGGGGGGGGGGAATGGTGCCCCATCCATGGCGTCCGTAGGGGGGGGGGGAATGGTGCCCCATCCATGGCGTCCGTAGGGGGGGGGGAATGGTGCCCCATCCATGGCGTCCGTAGGGGGGGGGGAATGGTGCCCCATCCATGGCGTCCGTAGGGGGGGGGGGGGAATGGTGCCCCATCCATGGCGTCCGTAGGGGGGGGAATGGTGCCCCATCCATGGCGTCCGTAGGGGGGGAATGGTGCCCCATCCATGGCGTCCGTAGGGGGGAATGGTGCCCCATCCATGGCGTCCGTAGGGGGGGAATGGTGCCCCATCCATGGCCGTCCGTAGGGGGGGGAATGGTGCCCCATCCATGGCGTCCGTAGGGGGGAATGGTGCCCCATCCATGGCGTCCGTAGGGGGGGAATGGTGCCCCATCCATGGCGTCCGTAGGGGGGGAATGGTGCCCCCATCCATGGCGTCCGTAGGGGGGGGAATGGTGCCCCATCCATGGCGTCCGTAGGGGGGGAATGGTGCCCCATCCATGGCGTCCGTAGGGGGGAATGGTGCCCCATCCATGGCGTCCGTAGGGGGGGAATGGTGCCCCATCCATGGTGTCCGTAGGGGGGGAATGGTGCCCCATCCATGGCGTCCGTAGGGGGGGGAATGGTGCCCATCCATGGCGTCCGTAGGGGGGGAATGGTGCCCATCCATGGTGTCCGTAGGGGGGGGAATTGGTGCCCCATCCATGGCGTCCGTAGGGGGGGGAATTGGTGCCCCATCCATGGCGTCCGTAGGGGGGGGAATTGGTGCCCCATCCATGGCGTCCGTAGGGGGGGGAATTGGTGCCCCATCCATGGCGTCCGTAGGGGGGGGAATTGGTGCCCCATCCATGGCGTCCGTAGGGGGGGAATTGGTGCCCCATCCATGGCGTCCGTAGGGGGGGAATTGGTGCCCCATCCATGGCGTCCGTAGGGGGGGAATTGGTGCCCCATCCATGGCGTCCGTAGGGGGGAATTGGTGCCCCATCCATGGCGTCCGTAGGGGGGGAATGGTGCCCCATCCATGGCGTCCGTAGGGGGGGAATGGTGCCCCATCCATGGCGTCCGTATGGGGGGGAATGGTGCCCCATCCATGGCGTCCGTAGGGGGGGGAATTGGTGCCCCATCCATGGCGTCCGTAGGGGGGAATTGGTGCCCCATCCATGGCGTCCGTAGGGGGGGAATTGGTGCCCCATCCATGGCGTCCGTAGGGGGGGGAATTGGTGCCCCATCCATGGCGTCCGTAGGGGGGGAATTGGTGCCCCATCCATGGCGTCCGTAGGGGGGGAATTGGTGCCCCATCCATGGCGTCCGTAGGGGGGAATTGGTGCCCCATCCATGGCGTCCGTAGGGGGGGGAATTGGTGCCCCATCCATGGCGTCCGTAGGGGGGGAATGGTGCCCCATCCATGGTGTCCGTAGGGGGGAATGGTGCCTCATTCATGGCGTCAGTAGGGGGCATTGGTGCCCCATTCATGGTGTCAGTAGGGGGGAATTGGTGCCCCATTCATGGCGTCGGTAGGGGGGAATTGATGCCCCATTCATGGCGTCGGTAGGGGGGAATTGGTGCCCCATTCATGGCGTCAGTAGGGGGGAATTGGTGCCCCATTCATGGCGTCAGTAGGGGGGAATTGGTGCCCCATTCATGGCGTCAGTAGGGGGGAATTGGTGCCCCATTCATGGCGTCAGTAGGGGGGAATTGGTGCCCCATTCATGGCGTCAGTAGGGGGAATTGGTGCCCCATTCATGGCGTCAGTAGGGGGAATGCTTAATTTGATCTGACCCTTGGAGAACCAAAGTATCACATTCAGCCCCCCGGCCCGCAGTTTGGAGAGCACTGATGTAAAGGATTGCCCCCTGGCTGGGTTATGAATGGACATGCGATCTGCTGTCGGAAGTCTGTAGACAGCTAAAATTCATCCATCAACGATTGTGGGCTCTGGATGATTGACGTCTGCTATGTAAAAAAAAAACACAACACACAACACAACATACAAGGTGTACCCGCTATGTATATCACTCTAGGAATCCAGGAAACAATTTGGCAGCAAAGACGGGGCCACCAGAGGCCACCGGAGGAAAACTTGCAGTGACTCCTGTGCAGCTGTCATCTCCAAGAGACACAAATTACCATTCATTCTTTCCAGCCCGAGCGTCCGATTTCAATGGACAGAACACAAAACAAGCCCCCCCCCCCCCACCCACGCAGGATGGGTGCGCCTCGCCCTGGCATCTCATAGTGTGTTGTGTCTTGATAACAGAGCCGCTCTGTTCCTGCACGTGCCCTGTGCCCAGGCATCAATGGACGGACACTGTGCACTGCTAATATTTGCTCTTCCATATACTGTTTGTAAGCAATGAAAGAACCTCGTACAATGGAGGATACAAAAAAAAAGAAAAAGAAAATAAAAAAAGTCCAACAATTGTTTGCCACAGAACGGCACAGCAGGATGCGGCAAATTCAGTGCCAGCGCGCCATCCATTACATCAGTGTGGGGAGTTTCATCCAATAACGACTCAAGGAATATAAAATATTTGCATCTTTGTCTTCCAGATTAA
>NW_027507892.1:3997336-4035598 GCF_037356315.1 Lithobates pipiens | reverse complement strand
TACCATACCAATCTGTCCAGCAAAGATGGCAGAGGGTTGAGACAAACCATTTACCACTGACAGGGGTGCTTACAATGATCAGCTTTATGTAATAAAAAAAATATATATACATCTTTATCCCAAAAGGAAAAAAAATAAAAATAGACGGTTGCTGAAACAGCTTATAAAGTGTTATTTAGAGTTCAGCTTTAATTTGTTAGTCAAGTCCGTGGATGCGGAATGCAGCAAGAGGCTGGTAAATAATTCCTAAAAGTCTAAAGCTGGCAGAATAACAAAGACACAATCCAAAATAATACGGCCGGGTGTGTCTGTAGTTATAACAATGACTCAAGATGTTTCCAAAGCTTGATATTACAGACACAGGGTCACTTAAGGCAGAAGAAAAAGAACAGAAATAAAAAATAATGAAAATAACACTCAAGTCAAAGATTGTCCCCTTAAGGGTTGGTTCACCTTTACCAAAAATACTGCCTATGCAGCTAAAGAGGTGCCTGTAGATAAAAACCAAACTGAGCAGCCCTGACCAAAGTTGGATAAACACCTTGCTATAGGTGTAGGCCATTTATGTACCTCCTGAAGCCTGGTAGAAAAGCTCCCAAAGATGGCATCATGTGCTGTTGCTAGGACGTTGCTAAGACACTCCCAGCTGTTACTGTTTACTCACATCACAGGAGGGAGCTTTCAAACCCCCCAAACACGTGTAGTCCATTATCTCCTCCATTGCAGACCACCACTACACAACTTACTGTAGGTGTGGGCCATCTATGTACCTCCTGAACCTGGTAGAAAAACTCCCAGAGATGGCATCAAGAGTCGTTGCTAGGACGTTGCTAAGACACTCCCAGCTGTTACTGTTTATTCACATCATCACAGCAAGCTCTCAAACTGCCCCCTCTCTCCCCCCCCCCCCCCCCCCCCCCCCACACACACACACACACACACACACACACACACACACACACACACACACACACGGTCCATTATCTCCTCTGTTGCAGACCACCATGACAACTTACTATAGGTGTAGGCCATTTATGTACCTCCTGAACCTGGTAGAAAAACTCCCAGAGATGGCATCATGTGTCGTTGCTAGGACGTTGCTAAGACACTCCCAGCTGTTACTGTTTACTCCCGTCATCACAGGAGTGAGCTCTCAAACCCCGCACATGTGTGGTCCCATTATCTCCTCCGTTGCAAACCACCATGACACAACTCGCTATAGGTGTAGGCCATTTACGTACTCTCTTGAAGCCTTGGCGAAAAACTCCAGAGATGGCAGCATCCCATACTGCCTTGTCGCTAGCATGTTACCAAGACACTCCCAGCTGTTATTGCTCACCCCCCCCCCCCCCCCCCCCACCATCATAAGGAGCATGCTCTCAAACCCCTGCACGTGCACAGTTCACTGTCTTCTACTGTAACAGGGGGAAACAGAGTGCATGCATAGGGGTTTAAACTGCAGAAAGAGCTCGCTCCTGTGATGGTGGAGGTGAGCAGTAATGGCTGGGAGAGTCTTAGCAGCGTCCTAGCAACAAGGCAGGACAGGATAATGCCATTGCTGGGAGTGTTCAGGCAGCCTTGAGGAGGTACGAAAAATAGCCTACACCTATAGCGGGGGTTTGAACCAGCTGGGAGTGTCTTAGCAATGTCCTAGCAACAAAGCAGGACGGGATGATGCCATCTCTGGGAAATTTTCAGTAAGGCCGCGTACACACGCGGGGACTGTTCGGCCAACTTTGTCCGCTGAACAGTGTTTCGGCGGATAGTCCGCCCGTGTGTGGGCGTTCAGCGAACAGTTTCAGCGAACAGTCCGCTGAACAAGGTTTTTCGGAATTTCCGAAAAACTGTCCGCTGAAACCTTGTTTCAGCGAACAGTCCGCTCGTGTGTAGGCTTGTTCGACAAACTAAGTTCCGCGCATGCTTAGAAAGGATTTACACGCCGGAAGTTATAATGCAGTGTATAGGACGTCGTATTTTTCGTCCCGTCGTACGTGCCGTTCACGTCATCGCGCACGGTTTCAGCAAACTGTTCGTCCGTCGTGTGTGGCCATGTCCGTCCATGCTAATTTTGAGCGGACTGTTTGCCGAAACTGTTTGACGGACAAAGTTGGCCGAACAGTCCCCGCGTGTGTACGCGGCCTAAGGCTTTGTGTAGGTGAACTAACCCTTTTAAAGCTTCCAATAAACTGGTGCGTTATCAATACATCTTACTCACCCATAAGACAACAAATAGAGGACTATGAAACCACAAAAAATTTTGTATATTATACCACGAGCCTGAAAATAAACCAAGTGCCCTCTATACATAGACCATCAATGGAGGCAAAGACACAGGAAAGGCCGTAGTCGGGACGCAGATTGAGGGTCGTAGTCGATGACTCATCTAGAACGCGTACACAGAGCAGAATTGGGGCGCATGCTGCACATCCAGCGCGGTCCGCGCTCACTCCGGGACACAGTCAGGATAGGGGGGGGGGTTGATGGGAAGTTGAAATGACGGATTTCTCTGAGGCTCAGCAAAGCATCCTGGAGCAATTGTTCCAGACTGCCAGCGTGCACCGTCTCCCCGCGTCCTCGTCTGCCACAGACAATCCACACTGACTGGTCTGCCAATCCTGCAGAAAACATTCTAGCCTTGAGGGTGGGGAGGGGGGGGGGGGGAGGGGGGGGGAGCAAATGTGTCTTCTATCCTAGAGACCTGAAATTTTGTAAGAGGACACAAATACAATTCTTCATACTGAACACCTGAAGTGAGGGCTTCAGCATGAGCAATTGCGTAGAAAACCCTCAATGGGCCCAATTACGTCTCCGGTTCTCATTTGTTATAGCACCTCTTCCATGCATTTCATATGCAGTACCGTGAATCCCCCTATGAGAGACGCACTCGCTGCAAACTGCATTCAACTAACCAACCATCTCCTCGGGTTCCATTTTATGAGCCAACTACTAAGAGGGCCAACCCATAGTAACAGGTTAGATTGTAGAAGACCACAGAGGGTCTTCAGTATAGAGAGTGGTAAGATTGTATGCCGCTTGGATTTTCAAGTCCCTAGGTCAAGGGGTGGCAACCGCAGCCCCCTCCAACTGTTGTGCAGCTACATGTGCCATGAGGCACTGCAAGACTGCCAGTTACAAGCATGACTCCCAGAGGCAAGATGGGACTTTTAGTTCTTGTGTCTAGGTCAGGGGTCTTCAAACTTTTCAGTATGAGGGCCACATTATATTTTTACAAATGTTTGCAGGTCCAAAAAAATCCCCATAAGCCTATCCCCCTTTACATTGGTCCCCCCATAGGAGTCCCCCTTTACAATGGGCCCCCCACAGGTGTCATCCCTTACATTGGGCCCCCCATAGGAGCTCTCCTCACACTGGGCCCCCCCCTAGGAGTTCTCCTCACACTGGGCCCCCCCTAGAAGTTCCCCCTATACACTGGGCCCACCATAGGCGTTCACTCCAATAGGAGTTCCCCTATACAGTGGGCACCCATGAGTCCCCCCTTATCCTGGGCCCCCATAGGATTTCCCCCTTTACACTGGGCCCCCCAAAAGTCTCCCCTCCTTTACACGGGGCCCCCCACAGGTCGTCCCTCCTTAAACTGGGCCCCCCACAGGTCGCCCCTCCTTACACTGGGCCCCCTACAGCTCGCCCCTACTTACACTGGGCCCCCCACAGGTCGCCCCTACTTACACTGGGCCCCCCACAGGTCGCCCCTCCTTACACTGGGCCCCCCCAATAGGAGTTCCCCCTATACAGTGGGCCCCCATGAGTCCCCCCTTACACTAAGCCCCCATAGGATTTTCCCCTCTTTACACTGGGCCCCCCAAAGGTCGCCCCTCCTTTACACTGGGCACCAAACAGGTCGCCCCTCCTTACACTGGGCCTCCCCCTTGGTGCCTCTCCTTACACAGGGCCTCCCCATTGGTGCCCCTCCTTACACTGGGCCTCCCCATTGGTGCCCCTCCTTACACTGGGCCTCCCCATTGGTGCCCCTCCTTACACTGGGCCTCCCCCTTGGTGCCCCTCCTTACACAGGGCCTCCCCATTGGTGCCCCTCCTTACACAGGGACCCCCATTGGTGCCCCTCCTTACACAGGGACCCCCATTGGTGCCCCTCCTTACACAGGGACCCCCATTGGTGCCCCTCCTTACACAGGGACCCCCATTGGTGCCCCTCCTTACACAGGGACCCCCATTGGTGCCCCTCCTTACACAGGGACCCCCATTGGTGCCCCTCCTTACACAGGAACCCCCCATTGGTGCCCCACCCATAGGAGCTGCCCCTATACATTGCGCCCCCCCCCCCCATAGGAGTCCCCTCCTTACATCAGAGTCCTTCCTTATTTGAGAAAGAGAGAACATTAAATATATTTTATTAGGGTGTAACATTAAGGGATATCTAACAAGTTAGTATGAAGCAAAGTGTACATAATGCATGGTAACAAGCTGAGGTTAGGAGCACTCTCTTTAAGAGAGTGCTCCTAATCTCAGCTCGTTGCCTGTATAGAAGACACCTGGGAGCCAGAAATCTTGCTGGTTGATGGGGGATCAAATACTTATTTCGCTCATTAAAAATACAAATCCATTTACCGTATATACTCGAGTATAAGCCGAGATTTTCAGCCTCTTTTTTGAGGCTGAAAGTGCCCCCCTCGGCTTATACTCGAGTCATCGCTGTCTGCCCGCTCGATCAGCGTGTCGAGCAGACAGACAGCGGCCATTCTATTCAAAAGCCGCGCCTCCGGCTCCGCCTTCGCCTGTGATAGGCGGAACACTGAATTTCCCAGCAGCCTGTGTTCCGCCTATCACGGACATCGTATCATCCTCGTACTACGGACGAGGATGATACGACGTCTGTGATAGGCGGAACACAGGCTGCTGGGAAATTCAGTGTTCCGCCTATCACAGGCGAAGGCGGCGGCGCAGCTTTTGAACTTTACAATGGCCGCCGACGAAGAGGGCACGGGACGGCACGGCACGGGACGGGACGGGACGGGGGCAAGGCAAGGCACGACACGGGACGGATGCAAGGAGGCAAGGCACGGCACGGGACGGAGGCAAGGAGGCAAGGCACGGGACGGAGGCTCGGGACAAAGGTAGGCTGGACACACACACACACACACACACACACACACACACACACACACACACAGACACACACAGGGATGGATGGATGGATGGATGGAGACACACACACACAGGGATGGATGGATGGATGGATGGAGACACACACACACAGGGATGGATGGATGGATGGACACACACACACACAGGGATGGATGGACGGACACACAGGGATGGACGGACACACAGGGATGGACGGACACACAGGGATGGACGGACACACAGGGATGGACGGACACACACACAGGGATGGACAGGCATGTCTCACCCTCGGCTTATACACGAGTCAATAAGTTTGCCAGTTTTTTTGGGGGTAAATTGGGGGCCTCGGCTTATATTCGGGTCGGCCTATACTCGAGTATATACGGTATAACTTTTTTTGAAATGCGTTTTTCTGGATATTTTTTGTTGTTCTTCTGTCTCTCACTGTTAAAATAAACCGGCCAATAAAAATGAGAGACTGATCATTTCTTTGTCAGTGGGCAAACGTACAAAACCAGCAGGGGATCAAATACTTTTTTTTCCTCCCTCACTGTATTGTTTTGCTTTATTTGCAATATATATATATATATATATATATATTTTTTTACACGAAAGTAGAGAGTGTTACCCTTTTAGGTTTTCTTTATTTCTGGTGAATTCTGCCCCGGGCCAAATCAACACTCCACATCTGGCCCCGGGGCCGTCTACCGGAGCCTAGAAAGCGCCGATTCACAGAGAATCTCTTTCTCAAGGACTTTCCCAAGGTGAGAAGCGAGCTCCCCCCGGAATGGAGGAAGGTGAAATCGGGGAGGAGGACGACACGCTAAGCATCCCGAGAACAACAGAGGGGATCGGAGGAGACATGAATGAAGTATTGTTGCTGCGCTCAGACGCGGATCTCAATGGACGAGGCTGGGAATAGCAGCTCCTGGGCACAATGTGCTCCCACGTGACGTGCGTCTCCGAGTCTGGAGGGGCGTCACATGATCGGCTGTGTTTTTCTGCAGACATCAGACACCTTCCCGCACCGCCGACGTGCAGCGTTTTTTTCAGCGCGCCTCTCCAAGCATCTTCATATTTTAGGGGCGAAACGAGGGGGGGGGGGATTAGACAGTATCAGGTGACGATGATTTCATGAGTTTGGCGGGTTCGCTCGTTTCTCCAAATGTAATCCAATCTTTCCGACCATGTAAAGACCAGGTCTTCTTCCGACATTTGTTGTTTACAAGTAAAAATCTGTAACAATCCACAAACACATACCGCTGAAGCGGTTAAAGCTTTTTTTGCTTGCCATTTTATTCTCTAGGATCTCTGCTAAAAATAAATAAATATATATATATATATATATATATATACATATACATATATACACACACATACATATATATATATATATATATATATATATATATATATATATATATATATATATATACACACGTTTTTTTTTTTTAGCAGAGACCCTAGAGAATAAAATGGCAGTTGTTGCAATATTTTATGGCACGCTGTATTTGCACAGCTGTCTTTTAAATACAATTAAAAAAATAAATAAAAAATAAAAAACTTTAAATGCTTCAGCCCTGGAAAAATTTACCCCCTTCCTGACCAGAGCACTTTTTGCAAATCGGCACTGCGTCGCTTTAACTGATATTTGTTCGGCCGTGCGGCGTTGCACCCAAACAAAACCGACGTCCTTTATTTCCCACAAATAGAGCTTTCGTTTGGTCGTATTTGATCACCTCTGAACTTTTTATTTTTTGCGCTATAAACAAAATAAAAAGTGACACTTTTGAAAAAAAAAAAAAAAAAACACGCAATTTTTTTACTTTTTGCAAAAAAAAAAAAAAAAAAAAAAATATATATATATATATATATATATATATATATATATATATATATATATATATATATATATACACATATACATATATACATATATAAAAATGTTTTTCCTCAGTTTAGGCCAATATGTGTTCTTATTTTTTACATACATACTTTTAGCAAAAAAATTAAAATAAAAAAAAATTGCAATAAGTGTATATTGATTGGTTTGCACAAAAAAGTTATAGCGTCTACAAAATAGGGGATGGTTTTATGGCATTTTAATTATTTTATTTTTTATGTTTTAGTAATGGAGGCAATCTGCGATTTTTATCAGGACTGCAACATTATGGCAGACACTTTTTACAATATTCTGGGACCATTGGCATTTATACAGTGATCAGTGCTATAAAAAATGCATTGATTACTGTGTAAATGACACTGGCAGGGAAGGGGTTAATTAAAAAAAAATAGATTTATATATACACACACATATTGTGTGTGTGTGTATATATATATATATATATATATATATATATATATATATATATATATATATATATATATATATATATATATATATATATATATGTGTAAGATATAGATTTTAATATAATTTATTTATTTATAATTAAAATTTTATTTTCTTAGATACACATATAATATCTCTCTCTCTCTCTCTCTATATATATATATATATATATATATATAAAATAAATTATATTACAATTTATATATACATATATGTATATAAAAAACAATATATGTAAGACAATAAATATTAAAATATATAATATATATATATATATATATATATATATATATATATATATATATACACACACACACACACACACACACACACACACACACACATATACATACACACACACTTTAATATCATTGATGTATATAAAAAAACAATATATGTAAGAAAATAAATTATATAATATATATTTATTAAAAAAAATACATTTTTATATAATTTTTATATTATATTTAAAATATTTTTACTTAATTTTTTTTTTTATTTTTTTTTTTAATGTTAACTCACACATTGTATTCATACATACACAGCTGACTGATTGGATTGGGACAAGACAATTCAATCCCGTCTACCAAAGGAACGGGGAAAAGCATGTGACAAACAAGAAAGCACAGCTTCACCTTTTAAAGCCGCAATAAACCCAAAATTCAATTCAAACATATTATATTGCATCTTAGCAATCCTTCGATGAAAAAAAAAAAAAAGCCTAAAAAATTAAACCTAATGCAGCCACCACATCTATTTTTATCTGGTGATCCAGCCAGCAAGTCTGTTTTTTTCGAACAGAAAAAAGCTCTCCTGCAGATTTAGCAGCTAGAGAGCTGAGGCAAACCATTTACCACTGTCAGGGGGTGCTTACAATGATCAGCTTTTATGTAAAAACCTTTATCCCAAAAGGAAAAACAGAAATCTGTTTGCTGTAACTGCTTATAAAGTATTAGTGGGAGTTTGTTAGTCTGCTAGTCCCCAAAAAACATTATCTTCCCCCCAGACTGACAATGGTGCTGTCCAAATGTGTCTCTGTTACTCCGTCATCCAGAATTGGGGGGGGGGGGGGGGGGCGTTCTAGCACAGGAGGTGTGTTACTGGCCAGATCACTAGCTAAAAACAGAGGGGAAAACGCCTTAGAAAACGAATGCAGTCACCACATCTAATGATTAGTAAGCTGCACTATATTACATTTTTGGTTTGTTTTTTGCTTTATAATGAAATAAAAGGAGAACAAATGACCTTCTCCCACGGCTTGGCTGTGTAGATATTCCTGATGGGCTCCATTACTGGTCATGTAGGACCATCACATGGCTTTAAACTTCCATCTGCCCACCTGTCTTGCTCCAGATAATGACCTCTGCTTGTTACCCCGGAGCCCGGCTCCTCGGGAAGGAAATCAATAAGTAAATAGACTTGTAGTGTTTACATGCGAT
Organism: Lithobates pipiens; assembly: GCF_037356315.1. Classification (NCBI taxonomy): domain Eukaryota; kingdom Metazoa; phylum Chordata; class Amphibia; order Anura; family Ranidae; genus Lithobates; species Lithobates pipiens. The sequence continues at coordinate 4,026,703 of NW_027507892.1, read as the reverse complement.
TCCCATGTGCCGGTCTGCAGGAGACCATGGAAGGTGTGATGGAGAGCTCCGCTTTACATTTGCCTTCAGGCTTAACCAGAAAACTCTTCGACATCCTGAATAACCGGGTCATAAAGGATCGGAGAATGGAAAGGAATGCCAGTTGTGAATATTAGACTTTACAGCGCGGGGAAATCCGACAAAACATCCTCTCATAAATCAACATGTCGCAAGGCATTAGAGATTTGAGCTGTTTTTCTTTTAAAATCGAGAGCACTTGGCTGACAACCCAAGAAAGAAGTAGAAAGCCAAGAAGAAGTATTTTAAGGATTCGGTCAAAAAGTATTTAACAGGAATCGCGTCCGTCACATTTTCTGAGCCATCTGGACAGGTCGAGTACATGGCTCACCTCTCCGACAACCTAGACAGGTCGAGTACATGGCTCACCTCTCAGACAACCTAGACAGGTCGAGTACATGGCTCACCTCTCCGACAACCTAGACAGGTCGAGTACATGGCTCACCTCTCCGACAACCTAGACAGGTCGAGTACATGGCTCACCTCTCCGACAACCTAGACAGGTCGAGTACATGGCTCACCTCTCCGACAACCTAGACAGGTCGAGTACATGGCTCACCTCTCAGACAACCTAGACAGGTCGAGTACATGGCTCACCTCTCCGACAACCTAGACAGGTCGAGTACATGGCTCACCTCTCCGACAACCTAGACAGGTCGAGTACATGGCTCACCTCTCCGACAACCTAGACAGGTCGAGTACATGGCTCACCTCTCAGACAACCTAGACAGGTCGAGTACATGGCTCACCTCTCCGACAACCTAGACAGGTTGAGTACATGGCTCACCTCTCCGACAACCTAGACAGGTTGAGTACATGGCTCACCTCTCCGACAACCTAGACAGGTTGCGTACATGGACCTCTTCTCATCCAATAATCGACAAGTTGTGTACATGGCTCTCGTCTCGGACATTCTAGTCAGGTTGAGTACATGGCTCTCTTCTCCAACAATCTAGGCAGGTTGAGAACATGGCTCTCACCTCTGCCAATCTAGGCAGGTTGCGTACATGGACCTCCTCTCATCCATTATCAACAGCTTGTGTATATGGCTCTCATCTCCACCAATCTAGACAGGCTGATTACATGGCTCTCCTCTCATCCAATCTAGACAGGTTGCGTTCATGGCTCTCTTCTCTGACAATCTAGACAGGTTGAGTACATGGCTCTCTTCTCCAGCAATCTAGACAGGTTCAGTACATGGCTCTCTTCTCCAGCAATCTAGACAGGCTGATTACATGGCTCTCCTCTCATCCAATCTAGACAGGTTGAGTACATGGCTCTCTTCTCCAGCAATCTAGACAGGTTGAGTACATGGCTCTCTTCTCCAGCAATCTAGACAGGTTGAGTACATGGCTCTCTTCTCCAGCAATCTAGACAGGTTGAGTACATGGCTCTCTTCTCCAGCAATCTAGACAGGTTGAGTACATGGCTCTCTTCTCCAGCAATCTAGACAGGTTGAGTACATGGCTCTCTTCTCCAGCAATCTAGACAGGTTGAGTACATGGCTCTCTTCTCCAGCAATCTAGACAGGTTGAGTACATGGCTCTCTTCTCCAGCAATCTAGACAGGTTGAGTACATGGCTCTCTTCTCCAGCAATCTAGACAGGTTGAGTACATGGCTCTCTTCTCCAGCAATCTAGACAGGTTGAGTACATGGCTCTCTTCTCCAGCAATCTAGACAGGTTGAGTACATGGCTCTCTTCTCCAGCAATCTAGACAGGTTGAGTACATGGCTCTCTTCTCCAGCAATCTAGACAGGTTGAGTACATGGCTCTCCTCTCATCCAATATCGACAAGCTGTGTACATAGCTCACTTCTCTGACATTCTAGACAGGTTGAGTACGTGGACCTCCTCTCAGCCAATCTAGAGTGATTGTGTACCTAGAGCTCCTCTCAGCCAATCTAGACAGGTTGAGCACATGGCTCTCCTCTTTGACATCATGAACAAGAACAAGAATGGAGGAGAAATCTTCCAATTGGACACTTCCTTTTCCTTCCCATTGTGCCAACTGGACAGGAAGTCCAAGTAATTCTCTCCTGGGGGACACATACGTACAAAAAAAGCAAACACAAACTAAAAAAAACCAAAACCCCTTGGACGGGGTTAAAGTCCAGTATATTATATAATATTAGGGACAGATAAAACCCCGGCTGCAGGGTGCACACATCAATGTACAGTCCCATTGTGAACATGAGATTACATATTAGTCATTGTTGAGGAGTCCTCATAATTACACTAATGAGGAAATGACTCGTAAGGAATCCTGGGATTATGAATCACCACACACTGGAAAAAGAAAGAAATAAAAAACGACCAGATTTCTCCATCCCCACCAAGCGGCACAGATGGACAGACCTCATACTGATGCCATTGTAATCTGACAGCCCACAGAGGAACCCAACCTATTCAAACACACGTGGCTGCGCCGCAACCGCGTGCAATACAAGTCGTGGCAGCGCAGTGGTGCCGGATTTTATGGTTAAATATAGGCAGTGAAGAGGTGACATACTTCATCTCCTCCTCACCACCTGTCAAACCCTCTCTCTGAAAAGCAATCCACCGCAGATCAGTCTTCAGAGGGCATCATTAATGTAAACGCATTGTATATGTTCACACAGCGGCATCTCAGGAGCGTCAGCCTTCCGCTTGGTCCGAGATTCACTATAAATAGCATGAGTTACATACAAAGTACACGTCTGTGTGGCCGAGGGATCTGCCTATACCGGGTCAGCTCCACGCTGAATCCACACCGGATTTTCCATCCACCTCTGTCACTAATAATTTATGTGCCGCTCTTCTATCACCGGCAATATAATCCTTCGCTGCTGGAATACAATCCCAATTCAGGTCACTGCAAATAGTGGGGTGGTGTATAGGTACAAACAGGTGTGTGTGTGTGTGTGTGTGTACGTATGTGCGTATCTATGAGAAGTGTGTGTATCTGTGCGTACCTATGTGTGTATGTGCGTGTCTATGAGATGTGTGTATGAGTGCATGTGCATATCTATATGTATACATGTATGTGTCTGTGAGTGCAAGTATGCACAGTATACATGTATGTGTGTGTGTGTGTGTGTGTGTGTGTGTGTGTGTGTGTGTTGCGTTGTGGTGTGTGTGTTGTGTTGTTTGCGTGTTGAGGTGTGTGTGCTGTGGTGTGTGAGTTGCATTGGGGTGTGTGTGTTGCATTGGGGTGTGTGCGTTGTGGTCTGTGTTGGGTGCGTTGTGGTCTGTGTTGGGTGCGTTGTGGTCTGTGTGTGTTGCATTGGGGTGTGTGCGTTGTGGTCTGTGTTGGGTGCGTTGTGGTCTGTGTTGGGTGCGTTGTGGTCTGTGTTGGGTGCGTTGTGGTGTGCATTGTGGTGTGTTGCGGCGTGTGGGCATTGTGGTGTGTGTGTTGCACTGTGGTGTGTGCGTTGTGGTGGCGTTCATTGTGTTGTGGCGTGTGGGCATTGTGGTGTGTGTGTGTTGCGCTGTGGTGTGTGCGTTGTGGTGTGTGTCTTGCCCTGTGGTGTGTGCGTTGTGTTGGCGTTGTGGTGTGGTGGCGTTGTGGTGTGTGTGTTGCCCTGTGGTGTGTGCGTTGTGTTGCCGTTGTGGTGTGGGCGTGTGTGTTTTTTATGGGTGGGGCTCAAACATTCGGGGTACGGTATCCCAATGTCATTTACATATCAAAATCTTCCTGGAGCGATTATAGCGATCGCCCCCCAATGAGGAGGAGAGACGTTGGATACACGGTGGGACTTGTGGTCATTACACAGGACGATGCATCCCGGTAATGCTTTTTCTTTTAGAGTAGACAGCGGGATCTCTCGTAGAACCAATCCTATTGGTTTACATTATTTGCGGTTGGTTTATCCGGACGCACAGCACACCAGTCATGTCACGCCTTGGATGCGTTTTTTTTTGGGCAGCAGTTAAAATGGAATTGAACCCTCCCGTCCTTTACAGCCAAGGAAGCCGCCATCTTCACCTGTGATTTGCAGGTGCCCATGTGACCAGCTAGGATGCCAGCCGTTTGATGGCTTGGCATCTCGGTGGAGGACACAAGCAACTGCGACACACCGACCATTTAGTGTTTGGAAACAATTATTTTTTTATTATTAACTGAACAAGCTGAAGCTAGAAGCTGATTGGTTGCTATGCACAGCTGCACCAGATTCTGCGTGCTCGGGTCTTCGTACCCCACCCTCCATTGGATCTCATACAGACCCCCCCCATGTGCTCGGGGTAGACGACGATCAGCACATGTCTGTAGTTTCCGCAGACGGGTGAGAACTGGGATGTGTGATCCCCCTTCCCCCTCTGCTCCGAGCACTGCACTGCAATGGAAGCACACACCCTTGGGGGGGGCACCGGACGCAGAGCCCAGGGCACAGAGGAGCCGCTCAGCCCCCCCATCCTAGCCGGGGCGAGACGCACACAGAGCGCCCTCCGCTGTGCCAGCCTGGAGGGAATGGATGGTGTCTGCTCCACGCTGCACCTTTATAGGATGCCACAGCGACAGACGCAACCCTCAGCCAATGGAGGGGGCAGCCGGGGCGGGGACTTCACCCCAGCCAATCGGGAAGGAGGAGGAGGGGTTTTGTGATTGATATGTTATTCAGAGCAGAAAGGAGTAAACAACCTCTTTATTGTAGAAAGGAGGGGGGGGGGAGGGGTTAACTACTTCATTGCCAGGGAGGATTACACGGAGAGCGAGGCAGCTCCATCCTGCACCCGGCTCACCCTGCTCTGTACAGGAACGACGCAGCGCCCTCCTCGCCAATATCCATCCCGAGCGCTCACACTTATTATTTACATCATTTGTAACAGATAAAGCCGAATTAAACCCAAAAATTGTAATATTTTCAATCATTAGATGTGGTGGCAATATTACATATCCATACCGGATCCATTCTATAATACATTGTATATATACACACCGGATCCATTCTATAATACATTGTATATATACACACCGGATCCATTCTATAATACATTGTATATATACACATTATTATATATATATATATATAATAATGTGTATATATACAATGTATTATAGAATGGATCCGGTATGGATATATACAATGTATTATAGAATGGATCCTGTATGGATACATACAATGTATTATAGAATGGATCCGGTATATATACAATGTATTATAGAATGGATCCGGTGTGTGTGTGTGTGTGTGTGTGTGTGTGTGTGTGTGTGTGTGTGTGTGTGTGTGTGTGTGTGTGTGTATGTATGTATGTATGTGTATATATATATATATATATATATATATATATATATATATATATATATATATATATATATACACATACACACACCGGATCCATTCTATAATACATTGTATACATACCGGATCCATTCTATAATACATTGTATATATACAGGATCCATTCTATAATACATTGTATATATACAGGATCCATTCTATAATACATTGTATATATACAGGATCCATTCTATAATACATTGTATATATACAGGATCCATTCTATAATACATTGTATATATACAGGATCCATTCTATAATGCATTGTATCTTCTCCTTGCAGGAGACAATAATATAAACAAAAGTGTGTAAAAATGTTTTAAAAAGTAAAGGAGAAAATAATAGCTATATCACAGTGTGCTCCAGGTCGATGTCAGTATATTTTAAGTAGGATTTTATTTAGTTTATTTAAAACCTCTTTTAAATCAGTATCAGTATTATGTAGGATCAAAAAGCAAACTGCACACAGAAACTTGTTTCTGGCTGTACTACGGGTACAACCAACCATAACATCCACATAGGTGGTATGGCTGCGATCTTCAGGAGCAGGAGAATTTATTTTAGGTTGTTCTTTGGTGGCAAGTTATGGCAATAGCATGAATTGTACAGCTACAATAAAAAAATAAATAAAAAAAAAATAAAAAAAAAATAAAAATGGAGGTTTTGGGCCAGTATTCCTGATATAAAAAAACAAACAAAAAACAAAACAAAAAAAAGAACCTGAGGAGATATACATTACGCCGCACTCAAACAAAATTGATGTCTCCCCCCCATAGAGCTTTCTTTTAGTGGCATTTGATCACCTCTGCAGTTTTTATTTTTTGTGCTATAAACAAAAAAAGTCTAACATTTAAAAAAAAAAAATTATATTTTTTACTTTCGGATATAAAACATGGACTTTTGATGGATTTTTTTAAAATCGTATTTACTAGTAATGCCGACAATAAGCAATTTTTAGCGGAACTTTGAAATTGCGGAGGAAAAATGTGGCCCCAAGTGACACTTTGTGGGGAACAGTAATACCAATACAGTGATCAGTGCTAAAAAAAAAAATAAAAAAAATAGGGGAAGGGGTTAACACCAGGAGCGATCAAGGGGTTAAGTGTGTGCCTAGGGCAGTGATGGCGAACCTTGGCACCCCAGATGTTTTGGAACTACATTTCCTATGCTGCTCATGCACTCTGCAGTGTAGGTGAGGATCATGGGAAATGTAGTTCCAAAACATCTGGGGTGCCAAGGTTCGCCATCACTGCCCTAGGGAGTGCCTTCTAACTGGGGGGGATGCACTGGAGGAAAAGAGATCCACGATTCAGCTTAGCTGAAACACAAGATCTCTCTTTTACGCCCTGACAAATCAGCAGTTTGCCTTTACTCCGTGCCCAGGGTACCTCCTGCCAGTTCATTCCTGGTCCCCGCCAAGTGCCTGGCAAACACAGCTCTACAAAATGTGTACAAAACAAAATCGATACATCCGATAAAAAAAATGGAAGCATTGTATTTGTTTACTGAAGAACATAAAAGTAACTTTTGTTACCGTGTTGTTTTTATACACTAAACTGCCTTTTCAGTGCAAACATTTGAACAACCTGGAAGAACAGCTTAAGCTATATTGTTTTCTTTCTCAAAAATATTATTTCAGCAGATTCCTAATAAAATCACATGACCGGATCATCGGAAGGGCCCAACGCGAGTGCCAGCGCTATAGAGGTGTCGCCTCTGTGTTCCGCCCTAGATTCTCTGCATAATACGATGACAGACTTTGATCTATGACTTCCTTCTGACAGGGGAAGCCTGAATACCTATGAATATACGAAATGTGAACAGGACGCAACCACGTGTAGAACGCACGACGCATTCCCAAAAACAAATAATAAAAAAAGAAAACACTGAATTATGCAAAACTAGAATAAATTAAAATATAACTAGAGGCATTTTCAATCAATATGTAAAGTGCTGTGTAAATTGATAGCGCTATACAAGTACCAGAAAAGAAAATACGTTTTCAATTTTTTATAACCTGAAAACAAAAGGCTTCAGTAAAATTGGAATCTATTCATTTGCATCTCATTAAAAATAACAGAGTGTAAAAAAAAAAAAAAATAATAAATTTTTTATATAATTATATATATAAAAAAATCTGTATATATATATATATATATATATATATATATATATATATATATATATATATATATATATATATATATATATATATATATATATATATATATATAGAGAGAGAGAGATAGATAGATAAATTATATAAAAAAAGAAAAAAAAAAAAAAAATATATATATATATATATATATATATATATATATATATATATATATATATATATATATATATATATATATATATATATAATACAAATCTATATATTTTATTAATATATATATTGCACAAATGTGTCCATATTATATATATATCTACACACACAATTTACGAAATCTAATATAGATAGATTTGTAAATTATATATATATTTACAAATCTAAAATGTCAAGTGCTGCAATATTTTATGTCACACTGTATTTGCCCAGCGGTCTTTCAAACGCAATTTTTTGGGGAAAAAATTCACTTCAATGAATAAAAAAAAAAAAAAAAAAAAAAAAAAAGAAGAACAGTAAAGTTAGCCCAATTTTTTTTTGTTTTAATGTGAAAGATGATGTTATGCCACGAGAATCATGAGAGAATCGTGATCTATCTTCTAAGCAAAAAAGTAAATAAAAATTGTGATTCTCTTTTTAGCCAGAATCGTGCAGCTCTAGGCATAATGAGCTAGTAATGCATAGCATACCAGCTCATTATGAGTTACTTACCTGAGATCGAAGCCCCAGCAGCCGCCCTCTTACCCCGCTCTGGCGGCCAACATCGCTCCCCGGAGTTACTTTCGGGTATCGCAGGCTCCGGCGCTGTGATTGGCTGGAGCCGCAATGGCGTCACTCCCGTGCATGTGCGCGGGAGCCGCCGGTAACGGCACAGTACAACTGAAGCAACGGCACGCGTAAGTGAAGTGCTGAATATGTATGTGCAGAGGACGTCGGCACATGCAAATACAGGGATATTTCTGAAACCGTACATGGTTTAGGAGATATACAGTGTAGCTACAGGTAAGCCTAGGGGGGTTACAACCACTTTAACTGTCAGCAACACTTGGTGTTAATGCTTTTTTTTTTATCTCTCTATAGGATATAGGATATATATATATATATATATAGATATATAGATAGATAGATATATAGATAGATAGATAGAGAGAGAGAGCGAGAGCGAGCGAGAGAGAGAGCGAGAGAGAGCGCGAGAGAGAGCGAGAGCGAGCGAGAGAGAGAGCGAGAGAGAGCGCGAGAGAGAGCGAGAGCGAGCGAGAGAGAGCGCGCGAGAGCGCGCGAGAGAGCAAGAGAGCGAGAGAGAGCGAGAGCGTGAGCGAGAGCGAGAGAGAGCGCCAGAGAGAGCGTGAGCGAGAGCGAGAGAGAGAGCGCGAGAGAGAGCGAGAGAGAGAGCGAGAGAGAGAGCGCGAGAGAGAGCGCGAGAGAGAGCGCGAGAGAGAGCGCGAGAGAGAGCGAGAGAGAGAGCGAGAGAGAGAGCGAGAGAGAGAGCGAGAGCGAGAGAGAGAGCGAGAGAGAGAGAGAGCGAGAGAGAGAGCGAGAGAGCGAGAGAGAGAGCGAGAGAGAGAGCGAGAGAGAGAGCGAGAGAGAGAGCGAGAGAGAGAGCGAGAGAGAGAGCGAGAGAGAGAGCGAGAGCGAGAGAGAGAGCGAGAGAGAGAGAGAGCGAGAGAGAGAGCGAGAGAGCGAGAGAGAGAGCGAGAGAGAGAGCGAGAGAGAGCGAGAGAGAGAGAGCGAGAGAGCGAGAGAGAGAGCGAGAGAGAGAGCGAGAGAGAGAGCGAGAGAAAGAGCGAGAGAGAGAGCGAGAGAGAGAGCGAGAGAGAGAGCGAGAGAGAGAGCGAGAGCGCGCGAGAAAGAGCGAGAGAGAGAGCGAGAGCGCGCGAGAGAGCGAGAGAGAGCGCGAGAGAGAGAGCGAGAGCGCGAGAGAGAGCGCGAGAGAGAGCGAGAGAGAGAGAGAGCGAGAGAGAGAGCGAGAGCGCGAGAGAGAGCGAGAGAGCGAGAGCGCGAGAGAGAGCGAGAGAGCGAGAGCGCGCGAGAGAGCGAGAGAGCGAGAGCGCGCGAGAGAGAGCGAGAGCGCGAGAGAGAGCGCGAGAGAGAGCGCGAGAGAGAGCGCGAGAGAGAGCGCGAGCGCGAGAGAGAGTGAGAGCGCGAGCGCGAGAGAGAGCGCGAGAGAGAGCGCGAGAGAGAGAGAGAGCGCGAGAGAGAGAGAGCGCGAGAGAGAGAGCGTGCAAGCGAGAGAGAGCCTAGCCTAGCCTTTACAAAAGGAAAAAAATATATATATTATTTTATATATATATATATATATATATATATATATATATATATATATATATATATATATATATATATATATATATATATATATATACACACACACAGTATATTGTCAGCACTATATATGTATGAATGTATGTGGTACACTTGCTCGATTGCTTGTCAACACAAATCGCTAATCAGCCAATCACACGGTAGCAGCTCAATGCATTTAGGCAACAAGACGAGGGGGAAGACGACTTGGTGAGGTTCAAACCGAGCATCAGAATGGGGAAGAAATCGCATTTAAGTGACGGGCTGCTCTGAGTATTTCAAAAACTGCTGATTTACTGGGATTTTTTCACACACAACCATCTCTCGGGTTTACAGAGAATGGTCCGAAAATGAGAAAGTATCCAGTGAGTGGCATTTGTGTGGCGGAAAATGTCTTGAGGACAGAGGAGAATGGGCAGACTGGGTCCAGATGATAGAAAGGCAGCAGTAAATCAAATAACCGCTTGTTAGATCCAAGGTATACAGAATACCATCTCTGGACACACAACACATGAAACCTTGAAGATGGGCTACAGCAGCAGAAGACCACACCGGGTGCCACTCCTGTCAGCTAACAGGAAACTGAGGCTACAATATGCACAGGATCAATAAAATTGGACAATAGAAGATTGGAAAACTGTTGCCTGGTCTGATGACCTAGCAGCAAAAAAAAAAAAAGAAAAAAAAAGAAGAGCTCTGCATAAATTGACGGCGCTATACAAGTACCTGAAATAAAATAAATAAATGAGTCTCAATTTTCAGCTGCGACATTCAGATGGTCGGGTCATAATTCGGTGTAAACAACATGAAAACATGGATCCATCCTGCCTTGTATCACCGGTTCAGGATGGTGGTGTAATGGTGTGGGGGATATTTTCTTGGCACACTCTGGGCCCCTTAGTAGCAATCATTGTTTATACTCCACAACATACCTGAGTGTTGTGAGTATTGTTGCTGACCATGTCCACACTCACCAGATTTCAATCCAATAGAGATCCTTCGGGATGTGGTGGAACCTGAGTATTGTTGCTGACCATGTCCATCCCTTTATGACTATAGTGTCCCCATCTTCTGATGGCTCCTTCCAGCAGGATAATGCACCATGTCACAAACCTCCAATCATCTCACCACTGGACGATGAGGTCACTGTACTCCAATGGCCTCCACACTCACCAGATCTCAATCCAATAGAGCACCTTTCAGATGTGGTGGAATGGGAGATTGGCATCACGGATGTGCAGTCGAAAAATCTGCAACAACTGTGTGACGTTATCATGTCACTTTGAAGCAAAAGCTCAGAGGAACATTTCCAACATGTTGAATCTATGCCACGAAGAACGAAGGCAAAAAGGGGGTCCAACCCAGTACTAGCAAGGTGGACCATGTAAAGAGGCTGGTGAGTGTACTTAACTCTTCAATGAAAGGCTTCCATTTAGATCAGATTTGCGCACACAAAATCGGTCAGATTCTGCTCAAACACGCTGGCACGAAGAAGGTTCTGTTAACACTTAAAAAAAATTAAAAATAAATGTATTTATGCGATTACCACTGAACAAACAACGCCATGATCCCGCCACCGCCTCTCTGTTTACCATGCGTCCTCGGCCAAGACTTTTATTTATTCAGGTTTAACAAACGCCACTGTTTGCCGTGGCGGGAGGCCGCCAATCTATTGCCACTCTGCAAAAACCCAAAATTGATTTCCGATTAATGTTTAATCAAAGCCAAACATCCCCATCTGTGAGACAAAAAAAAAATAAGAGCGTTTTCTATTGGGAGGTGTGCGGGAATGTGTGCGCTCTTATCTATCTGATAAGAGAGCGCGGCGGCGGGGGTCATCGGTGTCACGTCACCATGGACAGGAGCAATGTGCGTTATCTACAGGTCCTCGGTGTCTGTACACATCCTGCTGGGTGTCCGAGGATCCCGACTACAAAAAGCAAATCTGGAGTAAACAAGAGACGAGATATTTATCTAAAGGCTCGGCACACACACTACAAGCGCAAAAGTGCACGCTGTCCGCACGCGTACGTAAACGCGCTGCTATTTAGCAGACGCACAACGGTGCCGTCCATTGTTATGGGAACCACCCCCCCCCCCCCAGACACACACACAGAGGCAAACATGCACACCAAACCTGCACACTTTTTAAACCACTTGCCGACCAGCCATAGCAGTTGTACTGCAGCAGGTCGGCGCGGCTGCATGAATTGCCGCCATTGTACGTTGGCCACGCAAACCAAACAATATGCAATATTGCTTACTGCGATTTTTATTTATTTTTTACCAAAAATATGTAGAAGAATAAATATTGGTGTAAACTGATGAAGAAATTGTTTTTTGGGGAAATTTATTATAGAAAAAATAAAAATAATAATAATAATAAATATAAATATATATATATATATATATATATATATATATATATATATGTATATATATATATATATTTATTAACCAAAAATATGTAGAAGAATAAATATTGCCCTAAACAGATGAAGACATTGTTTTTTGGGGAAATTTATTATAGAAAAAATAAAAATAATAATAATATATATATTTATTAACCAAAAATATGTAGAAGAATAAATATTGCCCTAAACAGATGAACAATTTTATTTTTATTTTTTGGTAAATTTATTATAGCAAAAATTAAAAAAAAGAGTTTAAATAAATATATATATATATATATATTTTTTTTTTTACCCAAAATATGTAGTGATGAAGACATTTTTTTTGGGGGGGGGATTTATTATAGCAAAAATGAAATATGGTCCCCCCCCCCCAAAGAAAAAATTGTCACTCTTTTATTGTTTATAGCAAGAAAAAAAAAAAAAAAACGCTGGGGTGATCAAATACCACCAGAAGAAAGCTTTATTTGTGGGAAAAAAGGGACATCCATTTTATTTGGGTACAACATCGCACGACCGCGCAATTGTCAGTGGAAGTAACGCAGTGCCATGTGGCAAAAAATGGCCTGGTCATGAAGGGGGGGGTAAATCTCCCAGGGCTGAAGTTATTAAGAGGCAGGTACTTTTTCGCATTTCTCGAACATAGGACAGTCCAATGAAATGAGCTCCCCCCTCCCAAAGAATATATTTTATTACATAGTATCAAAAAATCAAATACATAAAGACAAATATTTATATTGGAATTAAAAGAAAAGGAGCACATCTGATTCCTATTGGCTATTTTCAATCCTTATGCTGTGAATAAGTAGAGATCTTATATGATTTTTTTTTTTTTTTTTTTTGCATTTCTTCAGTTGCTTCCTGGTTTCTGACCCAGGCAAATACGATATGTGAAGAGTGTGGCATGAATTTGTATTCAGCCCCCTGTACTCTGATACCCCTATCTAAAATCTAGTGGAACCAATTACCTTCAGAAGTCACCCAATTAGTCAATAGAGTCCACCTGTGTGTCATTTAATCTCAGTATAAATACAGCTGTTCTGTGAAGCCCTTAGAGGTTTGTTAGAGAACCTTAGTGAACAAACAGCATCATGATGGCCCAAGAACACACCAGACAGGTCAGGAATAAAGTTGTATAGAAGTATAAAGCAGGGTTAGGTTATAAAAAAAAAATCTCCCAAGCTTTGAACATCTCACGGAGATCTCTTCAATCCATCATCTGAAAATGGAAAGAGTATGGCACAACTGCAAACCTACCAAGACACGGCCGTCCACCTAAACTGACCGGCCGGGCAAGGGGAGCATTCATCAGAGAAGCAGCCAAGAGGCCCATGGTAACTCTGGAGGAGCTGCAGAGATCCACAGCTCAGGGGGGAGAATCTGTCCACAGGACAACTATTGGCCGTGCTCTCCACAAATCTGACCTTTATGGAAGAGTGGCAAGAAGAAAGACATTGGTGAAAGAAATCCATAAGAAGTCCTGTTAGCAGTTTGTGAGAAGCCATGTGGGGGACACAGCAAACATGTGGAAGAAGGTTCTCTGGTCAGAGGAGACCAAAATGTAACTTTGTGGCCTAAAAGCAAAAGCACTATGTGTAGCGGAAATCTAACACTGCACATCACCCTGAACACACCATCCCCACTGTAAAACATGGTGGTGGCAGAAGGTATATAGCTATAGGGTCATATATCGGAAGAAGAGTACACTGGTACAGTCAGGTTGAAATATTTTTCCCTTTTGTTTTGTTCTTTTTCTTTCCTTTTTTGAAGTTTCTGCAAAAGGCAATATGGAAGATATACTGTGAATTTATATAAGATACAATATAAAGTCAAAATGAATACTCCCTGTATATGTAAAGTTGTTTCTGTTTCTTGTATGGACCGTATACATACATTCCTGTTTTGCTTTTGTCACAAGAAAAGCCTTTTGATGTAAAAAACAAAAACAAACAAAAAAAACACAAAAAAACATGGTGGTGGCAACGTCATGTGGTGGGGATGGTTTTCTTCAGCAGGAAGCTGCTCAGAGTTGATGGGAAGATGGATGGAGCCAAATACAGGACAATCTTAGAAGAAAACCTGTTATGCCGCGTACACACGACCAGACTTTTTCGACATCAAAGGTCCGACGGAATGATTCCGGCAGACAATTCGATCGTGTGTGTGGGCTGCAGCGGACTTTTGATTTGCAAAAATCCGACAGACTTTAGAAATGCAACATGGTTCAAATTTTTCCGCCGGAACTCCGCCGGACCCAGTTCCTACCGAGAAATCCGCTCGTGTGTGTGCTAGTCCGACGGACAAAAAACGATGCGAGGGCAGCTATTGGCTACTGGCTATGAACTTCCTTATTCTAGTCCGGTCGTACGTCATCACGTTCGAATCCGTCGGACTTTGGTGTGATTGTGTGTGGCCAAGTCCGTTCATTCGGAAAGTCCCTCAGAACGCCGCCAAAAGTCCGTCGGACCTAGTCCCTCGAAAAGTCTGGTCGTGTGTACGCGGCATTAGAGTCTGCAAAAGACTTGAGACTGGGCGGAGGTTCACCTTCCAGCAGGACAACGACCCGAAACATACAACCAGAGCTACAATGGAATGGTTTAGATCAAAGCATATTCATGTGTTAGAAGGGCCCAGTCAAAGTCCAGACCTAAATCCAGTTGAGAATCTGTGGCAAGACTTGAAAATCGCCTATCCATCCAATCTGACAGAGCTTGAGATATTTTGCAAAGAATGGGCAAACATGTCCCTCTCTAGATGTGCAAAGTTGGTAGAGACATTCCCAAAAAGACTTGCAGCTGTAATTGTAGCAAAAAGGTGGTTCTACAAAGTATTGACTCCGGGGGGCGCCATATAAATGCCCCCCACACTTTTCACATATTTATTTGTAAAAAAAAAAAATGAAAACCATTTATAAATTTTCTTTCCACATCACAATTATGAGCCACTTTGTGTTGGTCGATCACATAAAATCCCAATAAAATACATGTATGTCTTTTTGGCTGTAACATGACAAAATGTGGAAAATTTCAAGGGGTATGAATACTTTTTCAGGGCACTGTACACACACAGTACACACAATATACATATACACTGTATACACGTATGCAGAAGACTCCATAGGGGTCCAACACACTGCAGGGTGAAGCTGAGCCGCGCACATTTCCTTGCCCCCACACGCTCGGCGATGGCTCCGCGGCTCGTACAGAAATATATATATAGATTATTTTTATTACACGTTGATGAACCTGTTTAAATCACCATCATAAGCCAGCAGGATTTTCCACTCCCCGGCTATTTAAACACGGAGTTGAACAGGCAGAGCAAATGGCACCTCAGGACAGAGCCGGGCTGGAGGAGCGTCAGGTATGCCGGTACAGCCAATTCATTGCCAACTAGTGGTAGGCACGAGCGCCGGCTGGGGAGGACGCCGAGGGGTTAACTGGGGGCGGGAACTCATCACCAAAAACAGAACCAGAAGAGCAAAACATTTGTGGAATCCGGATCTCTCCCTAGATAGCCAATAAACCCGGTTTTACGATTCCTTAGTACAAGCTGTACTATTAACCGGATAGAACGCCTGAAAAACGGAAGGAAGGAAGGAAACGCATCGCATGATGTTTGTTTTCCTTTCACACTGGGAAGAAATCTGCGCTACTCAGTGTGGCCTAAAGTGCAACTCCGGGTACAGATCGTTATTGGATGGTTTCAGTTTGGACCAACGTAAGAACAGAGATTCCATAGCTGGCTGATCCCTGGGAAAGCTGGGAATTACTGTAGTAACTACAACTGCTGCTCCTACTACACCTACAACTGAACTACTCCTACTATACCCCTACTGCAACAACTACTACTACTGCAACAACTACTCCCACTACCCCTACTACAACTACTACTACAACAACAACTACTCCAACTACTACAACAACAACTACTCCCACTACTACAACAACAACTACTCCCACTACTACAACAACAACTACTCCCACTACTACAACAACAACTACTCCCACTACTACAACAACAACTACTCCCACTACTACTACAACAACTACTCCCACTACTACTACAACAACTACTCCCACTACTACTACAACAACTACTACCGCAGCAACTACCGCAGCAACTACCGCAGCAACTACTCCTACCGCAGCAACTACTCCTACCGCAGCAACTACTCCTACCGCAGCAACTACTCCTACCGCAGCAACTACTCCTACCGCAGCAACTACTCCTACCGCAGCAACTACTCCTACCGCAGCAACTACTACCTACTACCCTACTGCAACAACTATTCCCACTACCCCTACTACAACTACTCCAACAACTACTCCTACCGCAACAACTATTTCCACTACCATACTACAAAAACTACTCCTACTACAACTACTCCTACTACCCCTACAACAGCTACTCCTACTGCAGCAACTATTCCCACTACCCTACTACAACTACTCCAAAAACTATTCCCACTACCCTACTGCAACAACTATTCCCACTACCCTACTGCAACAACTATTCCCACTACCCTACTGCAACAACTATTCCCACTACCCTACTGCAACAACTATTCCCACTACCCTACTGCAACAACTATTCCCACTACCCTACTGCAACAACTATTTCCACTATCCCTACTACAACTACCCCTACAACAACTACTCCTACTACCCCTACAACAACTACTCCTACTACCCCTACAACAACTACTCCTACTACAGCTACTCCTACTGCAGCAACTATTCCCACTACCGTACTACAACTACTCCAACAACTACTCCAACAACTACTCCAACAACTACTACAACAACTACTCCTACTACCCCTACTGCAACAACTACTCCTACTACCCCTACTGCAACAACTACCCCTACTACCCCTACTGCAACAACTACTCCTACTACCCCTACTGCAACAACTACTCCTACTACCCCTACTGCAACAACTACTCCCACTACCCCTACTGCAACAACTACTCCCACTACCCCTACTGCAACAACTATTCCCACTACCCCTACTGCAACAACTATTCCCACTACCCCTACTGCAACAACTATTCCCACTACCCCTACTGCAACAACTATTCCCACTACCCCTACTGCAACAACTATTCCCACTACCCCTACTGCAACAACTATTCCCACTACTCCTACTGTATCCTACTGCAACAACTACTCCTACTAACCTACTGCAACAACTACTCCTACTAACCTACTGCAACAACTACTCCTACTAACCTACTGCAACAACTACTCCTACTAACCTACTGCAACAACTACTCCTACTAACCTACTGCAACAACTACTCCTACTAACCTACTGCAACAACTACTCCTACTAACCTACTGCAACAACTACTCCTACTAACCTACTGCAACAACTACTCCTACTAACCTACTGCAACAACTACTCCTACTAACCTACTGCAACAACTACTCCTACTAACCTACTGCAACAACTACTCCTACTAACCTACTGCAACAACTACTCCTACTACCCTACTGCAACAACTACTCCTACTACCCTACTGCAACAACTACTCCTACTACCCTACTGCAACAACTACTCCTACTACCCTACTGCAACAACTACTCCTACTACCCCTACTGCAACAACTACTCCTACTACCCCTACTGCAACAACTACTCCTACTACCCCTACTGCAACAACTACTCCTACTACCCCTACTCCTACTACCCCTACTACAACTACTCCTACTACCCCTACTACAACAACTACTCCTACTACCCCTACTACAACTGCTCATACTACCCCTACTACAACTGCTCATACTACCCTACAACAACTACTCCAACTACCCCTACTACAACAACTACTCCCACTACCCCTACTACAACAACTACTCCCACACCCCTACTACAACAACTACTCCCACACCCCTACTACAACTACTCCCACTACCCCTACTACAACTACTCCCACTACCCCTACTACAACTACTCCCACTACCCCTACTACAACAACTACTCCCACTACCCCTACTACAACAACTACTCCTACTGCAATAACAACTTCTACTACCCTAATGCAACAACTACTCCTACTACGCTACAACTACTCCTACTAACCTACTGCAACAAGTATTCCTACTACCCTACTACAACTATTCCTACTACAACTATTCCCACTACCCCTACAACAACTACCCCCACTACAACAACCCCTACTACACCTACACCACCACCAACTCCGACTACAACTAGTCAGGAGTCCAGACGGGGGAGACTAGAAGAGGAGGATTGGGGCTGTTTGGTACAAAATCATTACACAGAGCAGGTAAGTATGACATGTTTTTAGAAAATAAGACGTGAGCCTTAACAAAACACAGGAATGTAATACTGTTGAATAGCCAGGTACGGCCAATAAGGTTTGCTTATAAAGGTGACACAAAGGCCATCATATTGCAGACTAAGAGAAAGCTGAATTCTGATTGGTTGATGCGAGTTACGGCACCAACCCAGCGAGGCTCCATCCTTCACATGAGGCTGAGTGATGAGAGAAGACATAAACAGCCGCCTAATTCCTCCGGCTACACTCATGATAATCCGCATAGTGACAGGCTTGGAGGAAAGTTCCCCTTGAATAGCCGCCCCCTCCCCCCACACACCTGGAGACCCCCTCCTACACCTGAAGAGCAACACAACGGGTATTGTTACCACTAAGGCTGAGAAGAGCAGAACACGGCGTTCACATCCCGGGATTATCGCTTCTGTCGGATGTTGAGGAAGAGTTAAAACGCGACAGCGAGTAGACCAGAGGAACTACTTCACGTTTCATCACCTTCCCCGCGTACATCTCTCACCGGGACGGAGACGGCTCCTCCGGCTATACATAGCTGAATCCTCATAGGAGTCTCATACAGATCACTGCACTTTTCTTTCTGCATGCACTGGTTTTGGTGCGATTTCAGCCTACGAATGGGCTGAAAATGCACTGCACTCAAAATCACACACAAACGCAAGCTTTCCTGTGCGATTCTTGGTGTGAACCAGCCCAAAAAGCGCACCACAAACACACCTCTGTATTGAAATGCAACAAAAACGCAACAAAAAGGCACATGTCAAAGTTTCAGAGGCGCATCCCGACAGTCAGGGACCCAGAAAATGCACCAAAAACACATTGAAAACGCTTCAAAAACGCATGTCTTTTACAGCTTTTGTTTTTTCAGCTTGTTTAGTTGGGTGGTTGGGGGAGGGACTGGGGGGGCTTTAATAAAGGAGTGGCCAAACTGTAGAATATCACCCCCACGCGGTGCCCACCCAAACTGCAACAATACAGATGCCTTGGCTTTCTGGTATTTTTAAACTTGGGGCGAAGCGCTTGACAAGCAGAACCGCGGGGAGTTCAATGGGGCTGCGCAGTGATTGTGCGCCATTACAAGGTTAAATCCGGCAATATAATGCCAGGTTTTTGTTTACGGCAGCTCTCCTTGGATAACTGGGCATTTGAAATTCCACAAGAATGCCTTCCTGCAGTGGACTAGTGTGCATGCTTGCAGGACCACCCCGAGCCCCCAGTGGTGACATCACCAGTGCCTCCCAGAACCATCAGAGGTCAGGACCACCTCGAGCCCCCCGTGGTGACGTCACCAGTGCCTCCCAGAACCGTCAGAGGTCAGGACCACCCCGAGCCCCCAGTGATGACATCACCAGTGCCTCCCAGAACCGTCAGAGGTCAGGACCACCCCGAGCCCCCAGTGATGACGTCACCAGTGCCTCCCAGAACCGTCAGAGGTCAGGACCACCCCGAGCCCCCAGTGGTGACATCACCAGTGCCTCCCAGAAGCGTCAGAGGCCAGGACCACCCCAAGCCCCCAGTGGTGATGTCACCAGTGCCTCCCAGAAGCATCAGAGGTCAGGACCACCCCGAGCCCCCAGTGGTGACATCACCAGTGCCTCCCAGAAGCGCCAGAGGTCAGGACCACCTCGAGCCCCCAGTGGTGACGTCACCAGTGCCTCCCAGAAGCGTCAGAGGTCAGGACCACCCCGAGCCCCCAGTGGTGATGTCACCAGTGCCTCCCAGAAGCGTCAGAGGTCAGGGCTGAGAAAGTGACACCCATGCCATATTCTACTGTGGCCCTCTACTGATGTGAATGGGATGCCCGTTGCCTCCCGCCCATTACCCAAGTCAAACGGCTTTAAGAAACCATTTGTGAATGAACCAATCATCCAGCAAAAAACAAAGTAAATTGCCCCCATTATGCAACCAGGAGGCAAGAGGGGGCAGCACTGCTCCTGCCTCCTGGAACAGCTGGGCACTCGAAATCCCACCAGAATGCTATCTTGCATTGAGCCGGAGTGCATTTGCTCAGGATTTTGAGTCTCCAGTTCTGTACGAAGGCATGGTGATGTCACCAGTGCCTCCCAGATTTAGAGGCCTCCAGCTCTGTGGGAAGGTGTGGTGACGTCACCAGTGCCTCCCAGATTTAGAGGCCTCCAGCTCTGTGGGAAGGTGTGGTGACGTCACCAGCGCCTCCCAGATTTAGAGGCCTCCAGCTCTGTGGGAAGGTGTGGTGACGTCAACAGCGCCTCCCAGATTTAGAGGCCTCCAGCTCTGTAGGAAATCATGGTGAAGTCACCAGTGGCTCCCACAATCATCAGAGGCCTCCAGCTCTGTAGAAAGGCATGATGGCATCACCAGTACCTTCCCAGAATCATCAGAGGCCTCCAGTTCTGTAAAAGCATGGCAACATCACTAGTGCCTCACAGAATTATCATAGGCCTCCAGTTCTGTAAGAAGGCATGGTGACGTCACCAGTGCCTCACAGAATTATCAGAGGCCTCCAGCTCTGTAAGAAGGCGTGGTGACATCACCAGTGCCTCCCAGAATCAGAGGCCTCCAGCTCTGTAGGAAGGCATGGCTATGACACCAGCGCCTCCCAGAATCATCAGAGGCCTCCAGTTCTGCAAGAAGGTGTAGCAACATCATCAGTGCCATCCAGAATCATCAGAGGCCTCCAGCTCTGTAAGAAGGCATGGTGGCATCACCAGTACCTCCCAGAAGCGTCAGAGGTCTGAGCTTAGAAAGATACCAATACTGTATTTTACTGGTGCCCAAGTCAACGAGGAACCTGCCATCCCTGCTTAGTGACGTCTCCAGTACCTCCTTCAAGGGTCAAAGGTCAGAACCGACGCAAGTAATTTTCTTTAAAATTCCCAACCAATCCACCAGTTTACAGCTGACTTCCTAAAGCAATTTGCTCCGTCTGCCTAACCACTATTGATGATTACATGTGAATCAACAAGGTACCATCACAGAACTGGCGCCGCTCACAGGGTATTCCTGAACCCACAAATCAACAGATTGGTCCCCAGCGCTGCAACTGTCCTTCCCAACGGAGGGCTGATTTCATTTCCCGGAAGTCAGGAGCAGTTTATGAAGGTGATATATTTGGCTCCTTTCCCTCCATGATGTGACATTTGGCAGACACAGCTTTAATCAAGAATAACTGATTGCTGGCATCGCTCAGTCTGAATGTGACGGGCACCAGCATTAGCCATCTGGCATCATACTGCCATAGAAAGAGCTCCCCCTGTTCACCGTGCCAAGGAACAAGTTCGCCAGATCCTACTGACAGGTTGGTTAAAGTGTGCCCACTATGGTATTATTTCAAGATAACAAATATGCACGGCCTGGGAACACTATGCCAGGTGTAGAGTGTGCGCCATCCTTTCCAACAGGCAGGAGACGCCCCAACCCCTCCCCCCCCCTCCACTCCATACAAGAAGCAGGGAAGTACGGCTTGTATATACACAAAGCGTTCATCACATTGTGGGTGGTAAAAGGACGTTCTGAATGATGAGGCTGAACAATTATAATTGAATATACTTTAGTAAATAAAAAATAAAGTACCCAAAATTGAGGTATAAGCTAAAAAATACAAAAGCAAATTAGCACACTGCGAATGTAAATACTGCAGCTGCCTAAAGGTCTCACTCACACCAGGCGGTGCGTTCATGTGTGTTCTTTGCTGTGCGTTCCCATGTGCCGCATTTCAGAGCAACAATCTGCATAGTTAAAAGAGAAGCATGGGAATATATATATATATATATATATATATATATATATATATATATATATATATATATATATATATATATTTTTTTTTTTTTAAATCATACTTACCGCTAGGTGGATGCAGCATGTGTCCCCCGCCAGCTCCAACACTGAGAACTGAGCAAACACCGCCGATCGCTCGGTTCTCAGGGCTCCCTGACTGAGAGCTGGTGACTGTCAGTCACCGCTGTCTGCTCTGCCCCCCCCTCTCTTCCCCCCCACGCTTACTGGAGTGCTAGGCTGTGGAGGGGGGTGGAAGCCGCCTGACCATATGGTCACAATCTTGCCCGAGCCTGGACTGGCTCTGTGATACCAGCCGACAGCGGGCTTCAACCCACTGTCTGCTGAAAACGCGTCACAGGAGTGCAGAACGAACAGATCCACAAACAAGCTTTGGCTTTACTTCTCCTTTAAATACCGCTTTAAAGTGGTTGTGAACTCCTACATATACCCAGTGAAGTGATTGGCCTCAGGTGATACACAGAGATCAAGCTGATCCTCCTACATAAGTTGTACTGGTTTATCTGCAGCTTTCTCTCCTCTAGTCTCCTAAATCGCACATTTACATAGCATTCCTTAAGCTCCAGATGGCAGGGGGTGGGGAACTGATACGGAGTGTAATCTGAGACCTGAGTGGAGGAAATGGACACATATCCCCTCTACAATGTCTCAAAGGGGAACATTCACAGCCAAGGCATGCTGTGCGTCAGATGGGGGGGGAGGGGGGGCTGAGCAACACCTATAATTGTCTTGTGTCCGCATAGACCCCTGGTGCTCAACCTGCGGCCCTTTGGTATAGGCTGTGGGGCAGCAGTCTGTTGTGGGCACACATGGTTAGGGTAATACACTGATCTCTACTAGGTTCATTTAACATCATCCAGTTTCATATCGTCTTCTGCAGCATCTCCCCAGCCAACAATGTATCCTGTCCTCACTCTCTGACCCTCATTTCCTCCATTAGGTCTCCAGTCTCTGACAGTCCTCTCCAGCTTTACATATATTGATCATTATGTGTGGCCCTTTGGTGATGACAGGAGGCCGCATTTGAGGGCCCTTTCAGCTCATAAGTTGACAACCACTGCTATAGAGTGTCAGAAGTGAATGAAAGAGCAGACAGAAATTACACCAAGTGCTCAGGATTGAGACAAGTACACACTATAGAGCAATGGTCTCCAAACTGTGTCCCAGGGGCTGGTGTTCTATTGGATAGAGCCCGCTATCGAGAAGTGCCCGGGACAAGCGGCTCATGCGCAGCACAACAGCTAATTTAACGATCAGCTGTTGTAGCGGCACCTGCGCACAATAGCCGACTGAAGAAATTTGTGTGTCAGATTGTGCCCCGCGCTGGCAAGGCGTGTTCACCGAGGGGTGGATTAGTACATGATGGGGCGGATTATTAAACGATGGGCAGTGCTGCAAAACACATATTTCTGCTCTTCTCCCTGGACACTTGCGGGGTGTTTAGCCAACTGAAAGGTGGGGTTTTTCTATCAGAAAAATGTGTTTATCAGCACTGACCTTCATTTAAAAATCTGCCCCTCACCAAACTGAACTTCGCCAGCGCGGGGTACAATCTGATACAAAAATGTATTCCGTTGGCTATTGTTCGCAGGCACCGTCTTAACAGCCGATTGTAAAATCAGCTGTTGTGCTGCTCCCTTTGGCGCATGCGCCGTTCATCCCAGGCACTTCTCGATTGCGGGCACTATCCGATAGAACACCAGATATGGCCCTTTGTTCGCTTTTATCCGACCATTGGGGCACTATTTCATCCACCGACACCAATGAAGGGGCACAATCCCTCCCAAAAACTCAGATTGGGGCACAATTTCTAAAAACGACACCGACGATGGGGCCAAGTTCCTTCCAAGGACACCAACAAGGAGGACTACTGACACCATTGATGGGGCAGAGTTCCTTGCAAGGACACCAACAAGGAGGCCTATTGACGCCATTGATGGGGCCAAGTTCCTTCCAATGACACCAACAATGAGGCGTATTGACACCACTGATGGGGCACAGTTCCTTTCAATGACACCAACAAGGAGGCCTACTGACACCATTGATGGGGTGCAGTTCCTTCTAACGAGACCAACAAGGAGGCCTATTGACCATTGATGGGGCACAGTTCCTTCCAATGACACCAACAAGGAGGCCTACTGACACCATTGATGGGGTACAGTTCCTTCCAAGGACACCAACAAGGAGGCCTATTGACCATTGATGGTGCACAGTTCCTTCCAATGACACCAACAAGGAGGCCTACTGACACCATTGATGGGGTACAGCTCCTTCCAAGGACACCAACAAGGAGGCCTATTGACCATTGATGGTGCACAGTTCCTTCCAATGACACCAACAAAGAGGCCTACTGACGCCATTGATGGGGCACAGTTCCTTCCAATAACACCAACAATGGGGCCCAATGACACCACCGATGAGGCACAATTCTTTCCAGCGACACCAATGATGGTTCACAATTCCTTTCACAGACACCAAAGATGGGGTATTGTTTACTCTCACTGATGGCTGGACATTTTCTACTCCTGATGGCCACAGTTTGGCCCCTCTATTGTCTGAATGACTGTAAACTAGCCCTTTGTTTAGAAAGTTTGGAGACCCCTGCTGCAGAGGGCTATACTTAGTTCATTTTAGAGGTTTACAACCACTTTAACATTTTACCCTTGGAGTCCCATTGCAAAGTATTTTGCTTTCCCCAGAGTCATACTTTAAGCAGTAAATACAACATGCAGGAAAAAGGTGGTCGTCGATGGTGGAAGGCCAATTTCAGGGACAGATCTTTACATTTAGGCAAAAATAGCAACTGCCGTATTATCCTGTCATTTAGATGGCAAAAGCGGGAGGAAAATGAACCCTCGCCCACCATTGGACCACACCATCCAAGCCCTTTATAAGAAATGCTGTAAATATCCGAAGCTATTTTGTCCAACGCGGCCGTCGTCTCGTTATCAGCCCGGCCTCATTAATGTGCGGCTATCTTGGGCACACTGCGGACCTGACAGCATGTGCCGATCTCTCATCGCCAACGTGTGACGGTGGGAATGCTTCCTTCACATCACATGCTGCGAGTGCCGACTGACGTTTGCTGGAGGCAACTAAATCATTTATCTGATTTCAGATTAGATCAGAGGACACCGAGTTTTCACAAGACTGGATCCCTTCCAACACAACAGGAAAAAGACGAAGAGAAGACAAACCAACAAAAACGGGAACACAAAACGTTACTTTATAGCAATATCATTTTTATTTATTTTTTTACTAATAGTACCGATACTTTTTTTTTTTTTTTTAGTACTCGCAGATACCAATTACCGATACCTACCGCAACTTATTTGTTTACACTTCAGCGGTCAGCAATGGTACAAACCATTGAAAAATAATTTTACAAATTAAAAACATTTTCTTTTTTTAACTACTTGCCGACCAGCCGCTGCAGTTGAATCGCTGTCCTTGTACGTTGGCCGCTTTAAAGAAGCCATAGGGGCCGTGCGCCCACGGCACGATGCCAGGGCCGATGTGCGTGGCCGCGCCATCTGCCAGACACCTGCGATTGCGCCACAGACAGAACAGGGATCTGTCAATGTAAACAAACAAATCCCCATTCTGACAGGGGAGTAGAGAGATCTGTTCCTAGTGATCAGGAACAGCGATCTCTCTCCTCCTCCAATCAGTGCCCCCCCCCCAGTTAGAAGCACCTCCCAGGGAACACTTAATAATCTAGGCTTACCTGTAGGTTAAAGTGGTCTGTAAGTGTTTACAACCACTTTAACCCTTTGGTCGCCTCCTGGATGTTTAACCCCTTTCCCAGCCAGTGTCATTAGTACAGTGACAGTGCTCCGATCACTGTAGCAGCATCACTGGTTCCCACAAAGTGTCAGATTGTCGTCCACACCATCGCAGTCTCACTATAAGTCGCTGATCGCCGCCATTACTAGTAAAAAATAAAATAAAATTCATTATAATATAAATATATATATTATTTTTACAAAATCTGTCTTTTTTGTTTATAGCACAAAAAATAAAAAACCTATAGGTGATCAAATACCACCAAAAGAAAGCTCTATTTGTGGGGAAAAGGTGATATAACTGTCATTTGAGTACAATATTGCATGATGACGCAATCGACAGAAAGTAACGCAGTGACGTATAGTAAAAAAACGAAATGGCCAAGGCATGAAGGGGGTAAAATCTTCCAGAGGTTATGTGGATAATCAGTCCCGTTAACAACCACGCGCCAAGATGGTGACGGGAGGGACGTCATCCCGCATGTAGAAATGAAGTCCTCATGTTCCGCCAGTCTGCTCACGTGTGCAATACCAGAAATGACGCCAACCTGCTGCTCTACCAAAATGAATTGTGCCACGAGTTCCCATACCACGTACTGATGATGCGGACTATAGGTTTCCAGCTTCCAGGGGCATTGGCCAGGTATGGTACCATACAAACATCGCTCCTAGCTGGACCAATGCAACTTAAAATATCCAGACCTGGAATTCTTCTCTCTCACATTTTATGGCATTTGGGACATTTATTTGCTTGCAGCTCCACATTCACATAAAATGATTGTGATTACTTAAGAAGAAGAAGAATCGCTTCTTCCTGCGGTCATCCGTATATCAGAAATGTGATTAACCGCCCCGCCTAATGACTGCAGAGATAAGCTCAGCTAATCTTATACAGAGCGCGTTATTTTAAGTTAGTTCAGATGTGACCCGTAAGAGAGGAGCGATGAAGTCCATTCATTGGGCAGTATAGGCAGGTAGGAAGCTTCAGCTGGAACTGACAAATATATATGTCTGCCTCGTACTACACACACTATAGAGCAGAATTACTACAACGTAATCATATTATCCCGGGCTAATCCCTGGGCTCAAAGAGTTTACAATCTAAGGTCCCTATTTTACATTCGTAGTACATAAACAATACTAGGGCCAATTTAGACAGGAACCAATTAACCTACAAGAATGTCTTTGGCGTGTGGGAGGAAACCGAAGAACCCAGAGGAAACCCACATGGAGAGAGCATGCAAACTCCATGCAGGTAGTGTTCTTGTTGGGATCCAAACTAGGTACCTCAGTGGTGCAATGAATACTTTTAAATGTGCAGAACCAAAACAGCTAAAAGGTGGTCCTTAAAGTGATACTTTGTTTAATTTACATTGTCCCTTCTGAATGTGGATGATGGGCGCTGTAATTATTTTAATAAATTGAAATACCTTTTCCCTAATTGATATACCTGTCACATGACCCAGCTCTTTCCCAGCCTGTCTGCAGGGAAACAAATAGGAGGAGCTTCTATTCCTCTGTTGCTGTCACATGACCCAGCTATTTCCCAGCCTGTCTACAGGGAAAAATAAATAGCAGGAGCTTCTAGTCCTCTGCTGCTGTGACTTGACCCAGCTCGTTCCCAGCCTGTCTGCAGGGAAACAATAATAGGAGGAGCTTCTCATGCTCTGCTGCTGGTCACATGACCTAGCTATTTCCCAGCCTGTCTACAGGAAAAAATTACGAGGAGGAGCTTCTAGTCCTCTGCTGTTGGTCACATGACCCAGCTTGTTCCCAAACTGTCTACAGGGAAACATGAGGAGGAGGAGCTTCTAGTGACCCAGCTATTTCCCAGCCTGTCTGCAGCAAAAAATAAATAGGAGGAGCTTCTAGTCCTCTGCTGATATGACATGACCCAGCTCGTTCCCAGCCTGTCTGAAAGGAAACAAATAGGAGTTTCTCATCCTCTGCTGCTGGTCACATGACCCAGCTATTTCCCAGCCTGTCTACAGGGAAAAATAAGGAGGAGGAGCTTCTAGTCTTCTGCTGTTGGTCACATGACCCAGCTATTTCCCAGCCTGTCTGCAGGGAAATAGGAGGAGCTTCTAGTCCTCTGCTGATGTGACATGACCCAGCTCGTTCCCAGCCTGTCTGCAGGGAAACATAAGTAGGAGGTTTTAAAAAAAAAAAAAGAAGAAGAAAAATGGTATTGGTGCATCCCTAAGTCTCTAAATCTGCTAATACATTTAAATGAGAAGTCCAGCCTGAGCTTGTTTGGCTGGGCTCCTCTTATGGATCACAGGAGTGCAGGTCGTTTTTCACTCCTGTGACCCGTTTTTAGCAGCAAGTGGTCTGAAGCCCGTTCTCGGCTGACGTCACGGATTTCAGTCCAGGCGCCGCATCATCCCGACAACGGGGAGTCTGGATCTGGACTGACACCCGTCTCAGGGAGCCCCCCCAGTGTTGTGGAAGGAGCAGAGCGGAGAGCTGTGAGAACTAAGTGATTGGCGAGGTCCGATCGCTCAGCTCTCAGTGCAGAGGCGCCGGGGGACCAATGCAGCATCCACCGAGGTAAGTATGACATTTTGAATACTACCCCCAGACCGACAATGCTGCTGTGCTTCCTGTGCTCATTCCTCCAGAGTGGGGGGGGGGGGGGGGGCGCTCTAATACAGGAGATGTGTTACTGGCCAGATCACCAGGTGAAAACAGAGGGTGGAAAAAAAAACCTTAAGAAAGAAAACGAATGCAGGCACCACATTTAATGATCTTTGGGTTAAACATAGCTTTAAACCAGATACGGTACTTTGTAAATATTGGTAACTACGAGTTGCACAAATATCACGTGAAAGACGAACGAACCTTCCTTTTAATAGTGAAGGTTATACAATGAAGAGGAATATGGAATGAAGAACGGCCTCATCAACACATTGGACTCCAACAAGGAACGGAGTGTCAGCAGTGAGATTCCACACACGCATATTTGTGATCCGGGCTCAGAAAGTGGCAGGCTCAGTAATTATGTAACAGATGTCTTCTTTTTACAATTTCCTCTTCAGAAAACAGTTAGTCTATTAAGCAGCATTCCATTTCCCAATTTTCATGGAAAAGCAACTCTACATACTTCTGTAACACCATCCAGAGGAAAAAACACCCGGCTAAGAATCTACAAACACCAGTCAGCATTCGCATTTTACTACCTAAATAAGACTCTGGGATGTCCATTCAAATTAAAGAAACCCTCGGAAGCTTAGAGAGAAACAAGAACTTCCCTTTTTCTATAAAAATATCCAAATGTATTTTAATTTTTTATTTATTTTTTAAACCGGGAAATCGTAGTCTTTCCATTAGGACAGTGGTCTCCAAACTGT
>NW_027507892.1:3972336-3987336 GCF_037356315.1 Lithobates pipiens | reverse complement strand
GAGAGAGGCTTGGCTCGGGAAGAGGTCCGGTTCGGGAGAGAGGCTTGGCTCGGGAAGAGGTCCGGTTCGGGAGAGAGGCTTGGCTCGGGAAGAGGTCCGGTTCGGGAGAGAGGCTTGGCTCGGGAAGAGGTCCGGATCGGGAGAGAGGCTTGGCTCGGGAAGAGGTCCGGTTCGGGAGAGAGGCTTGGCTCGGGAAGAGGTCCGGTTCGGGAGAGAGGCTTGGCTCGGGAAGAGGTCCGGTTCGGGAGAGAGGCTTGGCTCGGGAAGAGGTCCGGATCGGGAGAGAGGCTTGGCTCGGGAAGAGGTCCGGTTCGGGAGAGAGGCTTGGCTCGGGAAGAGGTCCGGTTCGGGAGAGAGGCTTGGCTCGGGAAGAGGTCCGGTTCGGGAGAGGCATCACTCTACCAAGCATGATGACATTTGAACAATCTATGACGGCTATTAAAGTTACGTCCCATTTTCCATTACTTATATTTGGCACAGCCGTTGTACAATAGTAAAATCACGGAAAAGCAAGTAGAAAAACCAGAAATTATTTTTCAAGTAAATGTTTCTAGGGGAAAAAAGAAAAAAAAAAAAACACAAACCCATGATAATGTGGACTAATGCCGCGTACACACGATCAAATTGTCCGGCGTACTTAGTCCGCCGAAACGCATTTCAGCGGACAATTCGATCGTGTGTGGGCTTCAGCGGACTTTTCCAGCGTAAAGTCCGGCGGACTTAGAAAGTATTTTTGCACTCCAATCTTTCCGCCGGACTTGGGTTTCAGCGGACAATACGTTCGTCAGTGTGCTAGTCCGGCGGATTAAGAATGACGCATGCTCAGAAGCAAGTACGAGAAGGAAGCTATTGGCTACTGGCTATTGAACTTCCTTTTTCTAGTCCCGTCGTACGCGCTGTACGTCATCACGCTAGCAAACGCCGGACTTTCTGTGTGTCCATGTGTGGCCAAGTCCGTTCGGTAGAACGTCCGCCAGACTATCCGCCGGATTGTTTGCCGGACTAAGTACACCGGACAATTCGATCGTGTGTACGCGGCATTACTGAAATGACAATATAGTCTCTTGATAAAAATAGGACTATTCATCCAGAAGATGATACTTCCTTGCACTAAATATAGAACAATCTCCCTGCAGATAAGTACACTGCTAGTCATGTGCGTAGACAAACACACATGAATGAATATTAATGACACTCACACACAAAACTCTCTATGGGGACACATCAGAAGGGAGGGAAGAAGTAACGCTAGCACTCAATGTAAACATTTACCATCCTTCACCAGGCAACTTCTGACACCACACATTTCAGCAATCTGTGATAGGACAACGCTAGAAATTTTTTCAGATTTAAATGCATTCCTAGCGTTTAGAATCCTAGAAATACAAAAGTAAAATGAATCAGTTTTATCTTTGTTACGTAGCAACATTATAAACTATTTCAGGAGACATTATACATTTGGATCCTCCAAGACAATAGAATTCCAAATGAGGCTGGGGGTGATGAGGCGCTGGGTATATGGTCCCCCTACCAACAGAAACTATGTCCTTAGACAAGCCAGATGGCTTGAGGCTCTGTGTTTCTCTGCAAAATAGGAGGGTGGGGGGGGCTTCAAAAATATTGTTCACTCAAACTGAGGAGTCTATATACACTCACCAGACACCATTAGGTCCACCTTGCCAGTACCGGGTTGGACCCCCTTTTGCCTTCATTCTTGGTGGCATAGATACAACAAGGTGTTGGAAACATTTCTCAGAGATTTTGGTCCATAGTGACATTATAGCATCACACAGCTGCTGCAGATTTGTCAGCTGCACATCCATGATGCCAATCTCCCAGATCTCAAAGGTGCTCTATTGGATTGAGATCTGGTGAGTGTGGAGTACAGTGACCTCATAGTCCAGTGGTGAGATGATTGGAGCTTTGTGATATGGTGTATTTTCCTGCTGGAAGGAGCCATCAGAAGATGGGGACACTGTAGTCATAAAGGGATGGACATGATCAGCAACAATACTCAGGTAGGCTGTGGGGTTTAACCGATGCTCAATTGATACTAAGGGGCCCAAAGTGTGCCAAGAAAATATCCCCCACACAATTACACTACCACCACCAGCCTGAACCGGTGATACAAGGCAGGATGGATCCATGCTTTCATGTTGTTTACACCAAATTCTGACCCGACCATCTGAATGTCGCAGCTGAAATTGAGACTCATCAGACCAGGCAATGTTTTTTCAATCTTCTATTGTCCAATTTTGGTGAGCCTGTGCAAATTTAGACCTCGGTTTCCTGTTCTTAGCTGACAGGAGTGGCACCCAATGTGGTCTTCTTCTGCTGTATCCCATCTGCTTCATGGTTCAATGTGCTGTGCATTCAGAGATGGTATCCTGCATACCTTGGATGTAACAAGTGGGTATTTGAGTTACTTGAATCTATCATCTCAAACCAGTCTGCCCATTCTCCTCTGACAACCAGACATTTTCCTCCACACAAATGTCACTCACTGGATATTTTCTCTTTTTCCCACCATTCTCTGTAAACCCAAGAGATGGTTGTGTGTGAAAATCCAAGTAGATCAGCAGTTTTTTTTTTTTTTTTTTTTTTTTTTTTAATACTCAGACCAGCCCATCTGTCACCAACAACCATGGCACTTTCAAAGTCACTTAAATCCCCTTTCTTCCCCATTCTGAACTTCAAGTTGTCTTCACCACGTCTAGATGCCTAAACGCATTGAGTTGCTGACATGTTATTAACTCATTACCAATTTGTGTTACCAAGCAATTGAACAGGTGTACCTACCAAAGTGGTCGGCAAGTGTACAGTTGCACCAGATAAAAAGCTCCAAACAAATGATCGAAGAGTCCAACAATAATGTATTGGTTTAGTAACTGACTGTGGAAAGGACCACTGGAGACAACAGGGCACACGGCACAAGGCGATTTACTGGCGAGCCAGCCGGTAGCTGGAATGTTCAAAGGCCACGTTCTGATGTCTGTGGTCTTATTTTTGCAATCATTTGCAGCGCAGCGTCTGCTGCTTCTTGAACCAATGGCATATACCATTACCTGGCTGAATCCCCTGGAAATCCTGGGTGCATCTGCCCCGTTGCTTCTTGAACACAGGAGGTCACCTCATCCAACCAATGAACACTTGGCATCCATTGAGACAATTCAAATCGTTTTATGACTAGCACCCGTGCTTAGCGGCCCATCTTCTGTGTTCAGTACATGGTAGGGCAGCCGCTTGGCATGGGTCCCAGACGCTGATGGAGATCACAGGAGTAGTTGTGCCTACTAGTGATTGCCAGCTTCCAGGGTGATAGGTCAAATACACCATGTGCATAGTTACATTGGTCCAAGCTGGACCAATGTAAAGCCAAGTTCACATTATACGTATTGGGAACGCAAGCAGAAACGTGCTGCTATTTAGCAGACATGCAAGCACTGCCATGATTTGTTATTGGCAATCCTACACAAACCATGTGATTTGGTACGGAGCATTTTTGGAGAAGGGGGACTCTAGACTTTAGTGCTATTTTAAGATAGCCCATGCCTCTTGGCTGGGCTGCCAACGCATTACAACAAAAGTTTTCATTGGACTTGCGCCATTCTTCCCAATGCACCAAATCACAATAGACAGATGGTCGACACCTGTGGTAGGCTGGCAAGGTGTATTTGGGTGCTAGTAAAATAAATGGAACCGCGATACACATCAGCCTTTTCAACACAGAGGAACCCTTGAAAAAAAAAAAAACTCTGGTCTCCTGGTCTCGGGGACCCCCTGCTAAAAATTACTATATCTACAACTCATGTGATGGTCAATGGGAAGAATGTTCCTTACACTTGTGGTCACTGGGAAGCATTATCCCCCTACAGATGGCTGAAAAAAAAAAAAAAAAAGAGAAGATCAATGGTGTCAACGGGAACTTATCCGAGAGGCAGAATTTGCTCATTGCTCAAAGAAACCCCCAACAACCTCTGGAGGAACCCTAGGACAGGGCTCAACAAATCCAAGGCGCCAGGTCACCATGGCGCCTAGAAATTGTGTCCTGGCATGTCAGCTGAAATTACAGGGAGGGCTGCAGGGTCTTGGCCGGGAAGGGGGAGGTGGCCCAATCCCCGAAGGCCCTCCGGACACAGAACTGCTAGGCAGCGCCATTATTAGGGAACGCAATTAGCGGCGGCAGTGGGGATGGAGCAGGAAGAGAGTGTTGCAGCAGCAGCTGCTGACATGGCGGCCAGCAGAGTGCAGTCAAGCTGGGGATCCCCAGTAGCCCATTATCGCCAATTCTACTGCTGTCGCCCTCCCCCAGGGTATTGCTGGAGAAGGCCCGGCTGAGAGACACGAGCGCCCTGGAGTCAGTGGTTTACTGGCACCAGAGCGCCCTGCTCCTCTGGCTAGAGGAGAGGCTAAGCCGAGAGCAGTTCACAGAAATGCTGGAGAGCTAGGCTAGCGGCCGGGAGGAGTGTTAAGAGGTAATACCCTGCTTGCCGGCACGTCCAGCCCGGGCACACAGCAAAATAGTTTTTTAGTTTTTTTTATCAACTGGATGCAGAATATATAAATATGTTTTATAGCCCTTTCCTTTTTTTTGTTGCTTTATCATATTCTCTATTTTGCCATAGTAGACATACTGAGCCTAGTAGTCCTCCAGACTTTTTACTGCATACTTCATTTTCCTTGTGTGGCCAGGAAGTGGATACCGTCAATGTAATGTAAGCCCCGTGGCAATGCAGCCCTTTGCATACATTGTATGGTATGGATTCTGGGTAGGCTTGAGAAAGAAGGCGCCCCCCCGAAATGTGTCACTATCCACCCGTTGCCACCACCTGCCCCTCCACAAGGACAATAAATGACCACAGACGTTGAATCTGACAGTTCCCCAGAGCCAGCTCGTTACGGAGTCACAACTAATTAAAAAAAACCTGGCTACTAACATTTTTTTTTTTTAGCTGGCTGCTCGATTCAAAGCACATTTGTCAAGCCCTGCCCTAGGAGTGCCATGGAACCCTGGTTGAGAAACCTTGTACTACACCATTAATTCCGTGCCGTAAAATTCTGAATCTGAAAATTCAAATGAATACGGACTGAGGGGGGCACTCAGTACTTGCATTTTTTTTTCCCCTTCTAACTAATCTGTTTTATATAAAGCCAGGCCACATAACCTACAACAGTGGGACTACCAATATCAGACGTCTTGGACCTCTCCTACATTGCTTAGACCTCCAGTACAAGGGCTGGTGTGTCTCACACATCTCCCGTAATCCTAAAACAAATAAGGGTCTTTGCCTTAACTGGATAAAAACATCTAGTACACTCAACAGGAGCCAGAAGGGAAAATTCAGGAGCCTGCAACTTCCTGGCTCCCGGGACTTTCCACCAAGGGACAGAATGCACGTGTTTGTCAGGGACTAATCCAGCAAGGAAGGTCACCGGGACACACAAGGCAAACAAGCTGATGGAAAACAATCTAGGGACATTTCCCAGCAGGTTGTAGTAAGGGCAGGCACGTGGAACCTACAAACATCAGCTGACGCCTATTGTGCATCACCCATACAAATCTGCCCCGAGCCTCCCCTCCCTTCATTGGTGCCTCAATCATAAAATGGCTGCTAGCAAAATTCAGCAGCAAAACACAAGTGGGGATTTGTGGGGAGAAACAGACGGGGTGGGATTTTTTATTTTTTTTTCCCCAGACAGAAAGGTACATTTACTAAAGCCATTCTTCCTGCACCTCCTCCCCTCCCTGCAATGGATGCTGGCACCTCCTCCGGCTGCATTAACCTGAGCTCCTAAGAAAAACAGGCTCCTCTACCGAGCAGATTTATTTAACCCTTCTCTTGGCTCGGGAATGTGCAACCACTAAAGCCGATCCTGTCCTCAGGTTCACAATCTAATCAACAACCTAAAAAAAAAAAAAAAAAATATTCTAATAGTAGGTTTTTAGATTTTCAGATTTTGCTTTAAGACCATTCCCTGTCCGTGTAAACAAAGAAATAAGACCTTCCTAGGTGGTTGATGGCCCCCATTCACACGACTCCTCAGGAGATCCATTGTGGGAAACGTAATCGCTAAGCCTTCATTATAAGCTTTTCGTATTTTAATGTGATTTCAAAAAGACAATTTCAGGTATTGTTTTATTTCTTTTAAGAAGTCTACATTTTGCAATAAAATGACAAATGGACTCATACTGCAAGAACAGCATAGGTATAGTGAGTCAGTCAACAGTAAGTGGCTTCAAAACATGCTTGGGACAAACAATAACAAAAAAAAAAAAAAAAAAAAAAAAAAAAAAAATTAAAAACAAAGCCCCCCCCCCCCCAAAAAAAGACAAAAAAGGCAAGCACCCAAAAAAAAAAAAAGAAAAAAAAAGGCACGCACCCCCCCCCCCCAAAAAAAAGCGCAAAAACAAAAATTAAAATATGCAAAAAACAAAACAAACAAAAACACAAAAACCAAATAATGCACTGAAATTTTGCCTATTGAAAATTGGGTTTTCAGTGTTCCGCAGGCAAGTCTATCATTGTGTTCAGTATAAGTAACACTCCAACAGTAACAGTAAGTGGCTTCAAACATGCTTGGGACAAGCAATAACAAAAATGTCAAAAAAAAAAAAAAAGAAAAATAAAAAACATACAAAAAACAGAAGAAAAAAACAAAAACAAAGTAAGTGAAGTAAAAAATAAATAAAACCCAAAAAACAAAAAATAAAATAAAAACAAAGCCCCCCTTCCCCGTTTTTATTTATTTTTAGTTTTTTGGGTTTTATTATTTTTTTTACATCTTAGTTGTTTGTCCCAAGCATGTTTGAAGCCACTTACTTTGTTTTTGTTTTTTTCTTCTGTTTTTTGTGGGGGGGGGTTTGACATTTTTGGGTGCTTGCCAAAAAAAAATTAAAAAAGGCAAGCACATAAAAAAAAAAAAAATTACCTAAAAACTAAAATAAAACAATGCAAAAAAACAAAACAAACATAAAACAAAAACCAAATAACGCACCGAAATTTCGCCCATTGAAAATTGGGTTTTCAGAGTTCCACAGGCAAGTCTATCACCGTGTTCAGTATAAGTAACACTCCATAAAACCCTTACCCATAGCGGAGCCTGGCCACATCGGGAATTAGTCGCTCAGATAAGCCCCAATCCGGTTTAGCTTCCCCGGGGCTGATAGAGAGCAGAATGTCAGCTTCTCCATGCTTGACTTGACCAGGCCATCCTAAAGAACTTCCGAAGCCTGCTAGCAGCTTGTTTTAAAGTGCCAATCAGCACTCAAATTAGGATCTGTGTTCAACATTTACAAACTGGAGATGAATAGTACTTTAAAAAAAAATCTTTTTTGTTTGGAGGAGGGGGTGCTAATGTAGGGAAGGTCAAGATCCTCTATGAAGTTTTTATTGCCTGGGTCCCCAATGGGGAGTTTTCACCCTCTGTATTTGTCCTATTGACTTATGTCCCCAGCACTGAAAGGAAGGGATAATCCAAATGTTTTGGACACTTATTTTGAAGACAGGTGCCTGTATATAATTTTCCCCAATGAGAAACACACAAAAATAAAAAATTACAACTAAAAAGAAAAAAATACAGCAAATACAACATTGCACATCAATGAAAAAAACGTTAGTAGGCGATTTCTCCTTTAATATTATGCAGACACAAAAAAAAAAAAAAAAATACTCAGCGGACGGGTTTTATAAATACACTAGACTGGAATTTCAGCTGGCAGGACTACCATCCTAAATTTGTTTTTTGTAATTGTATATGTATGGAAGACTATTTGCACAGTGCCATTCATGTACACTGTACTACTATACAATGGTAGTAAAGCAGCAGACAGCGAGCGGCGCGGACAGGCGGGCCCCACCCAGAGAGGATCATGTTCTGCACCACACAGGGCTAAACTGACTTTAATGAGGGCAGTTCAGGACAGTCGTATTTTCAGCTCATTTGCCCAAGTCTAATATGCAGATGTTTAACTTTGCTGAACTCCACGAAAAAAAACACCCAAATACACACGTTGGAATACATCTATGGTTTTACAATGGGATTTCCAATTCTATTGAGACAGTCGTGTGATCCAGGTAACCCCCTGCTAGACCACACAGCCAGGTCCTGGACCTCACTGCAGGCTGATTTCGACGCATTTCACTCCTAAAAGCCTGTTTTTTGTTAACACACTAAAGGACTGAAATCCTGCAGCACCTGCAAGGTCCCCCCCCCCTCCCCCCGCCCAAGAAAGCACATGTACAGGCCCGACTGGCGTTCGCGAATGAACGTCTGAATGATTCAGAGGAGAACTGGGTGAAAGTGTTGCGATGAGATGAGACTGAAATCAAGCTCTTTGGCATCAACTCAACTCGCTGTGTTTGGAGGAGGAGGAATGATGCCTGTGACCCCAAAAACACCATCCCCACCATCAAACATGGAGGTGGAACGTTATGCTTTGGGGGTGTTTTTCTGCTAAGGGGACAGGACAACTTCCCCGCATCAAAGGGACGATGGACGGGGCCATGTATCATCAAATCTTGGGTGAGAACCTCCTTTCTTCAGCCAGGGAATTGAAAATGGGTCGTGGATGGGTATTCCTGCATGACAATGACCCAAAACACACGGCCAAGTCAACAAAGGAGTGGTTCAAGAAGAAGCACATGAAGGTCCTGGAGTGGCCAAGCCAATCTCCAGACCTTAATGCCATCGGAAATACGTGGAGGGAGCTGAAGGTTCGAGTTGCCAAAACTTCAGCTTTGAAACCTTAAAGTGGTTGTAAACCCTTACAAACCACTTTGACCTACAGGTAAGCCTAGATTAAGGCTTACCTGTAGGTCCAAGAAATATCTCCTAAACCTACACGGTTTAGGAGATATTTACAAAAAGATAGGCACCGCTGTCTATGGCGCATGCGCCGTAGACAGCGGCGCGCAGGCGCACTGAGCACGCCGCAGATCACAGCGATATGCCTCTCACGTCGGCTCCCGTGCGCATGCGCGGGAGTGACATCATCGCGGCTCCGGCGAATCACAGCGCCGGAGCAGCAAGACCCGGAAAGTCACTCCGGGATACATGGCAGCGGTGAAGGAGGAGGACCGCTTTGGGGGCTTCGTTCTCAGGTAAGTTATTCATAATGAGCTAGTATGCTATGCATACTAGCTCATTATGCCTTTGCCTTGCAGGTTGCCTTTTCTTTTATTTTTTATTTTTTTTTAAAGTGCCTTAACTTCCTCCTGAATGACTTGGAGAGGATCTGCAAAGAGGAGTGGGACAACATCCCTCCTGAGATGTGTGCAAACCTGGTGACCAACTACAAGAAATGTCTGACCTCTGTGACGCCAACAAGGGCTTTGCCACCCAGTACCAAGTCATGTTTTGCGAAGGGGTCAAATACTTATTTCACTCATTAAAATGCAAGACCTTTGACAAAAAAAAAAATGTTTGTGGCTGCGTTTATGATGAATGCCTTAAAGCAGAGAACGTCAGCAAGCGCACGGAACCGTCTTTATTTTCTGGTCAGCAGAGATATCTCTATCAAAATCAGGATTTTTATTTATTTTTATAAACGCATCCCGGTAGGTTTCATGTCGACCTGACGTCTGATTGCCGTACACCAAATCTACAAGGACCGTCTGGATTTTGAAATAAACACCATTGGTTCCCTACCCCCCCCCCCCCCCCACACACACACATCTCCTCTAATGTCCCCCCCCCCTCCCGACAGCACAGACCATCCACACGCTCGCCAATTGCACGCGCAGCACCTTCACGGATGCCAGGTATACATTAAACGTAACCATGGAGACGGTTTCCTGAGGGCCCGGTTCTCCGATGCCGCACAAAGCCAAGCGCAGGAATTCAAAAGACAAACAGCAGGTTAGACAGAGGAGGAGGGGGGAGTATTTATGGAAAAGCCTGGGACCATATCGCAGCCCTTTCTTTTCCCAAGGAAGGCCGATTTCTCTTCTCGCATTCTAAAATAGGCCAGCGACCGATTTTCTTTTAAAAAGGCGCAAAAATGTGAAATCCACTGCGCGTCACGCGCCTCCGAATCAGTGACGCCTCAGCTTCGTCACCCCCATAGGACAATCTATGAGGCCCGGCATCTGGATGAAGAATATCCACCCCCCCAGTGTTCCCGGCCCACACACACACACGAGGGTTCATCTGTAGGCAGTGCGAGTATTTCCCACAGCCCACGGCGCACAAACGCCAACAATGCCACAAAAATACCAATGTCAGAGATTATATATATATATATATATATATATATATATATATATATATATATATATATATATATATATATATATATATATATATATATATATATATTCCTAGGCCATTTTTATATAGAGCAACAATTTTTTTTTTTTTCAGATCCTCAGAGAGTTCTTTGCCATGAGGTGCCATGTTGAACTTCCAGTGACCAGTATGAGAGAGTGAGAGCGATAACACCAAATTTAAACACACCTGCTCCCCCCATTCACACCTGAGACCTTGTAACACTAACAAGTCACATGACACTGAGGAAGGAAAATGGCTAATTGGGCCCAATTTGGACATTTTCACTTAGGGGTGTACTCACTTTTGTTGCCAGCAGGTTAGACATTAATGGCTGTGTGTTGAGTTATTTTGAGGGGTCAGAAAATTTACACTGTTATACAAGCTGTACACTCGCTACTTTACATTGTAGACAAGTGTCATTTCTTCAGTGTTGTCACATGAAAAGATAGACTACGAGGGGCCCTTTAGTGTAGCAAGACAATAGAAAGTCCTGACGTTAACTGCTCTAGGTGGACTACTGATCCCAGTGAGGGGTGTACTCACTTTTGTGAGATACTGTGTGTATGTGTATATCTTTATATACATATATATCTATGGATAGATAGCTCGGATCTATCTATCTATATATACCACCGTCACAGCAGCAAGCTTATTCTGGGAGTTTCTCAGCCAGGCTTCGAGAGGTACATAAAAACAGCCTACACCTATAACAACCAGAGCATTATACAACTTTAGGGTTGCACCAATACCGGTTTCTGTGCAGATCGTATTTTCACCCACACTCCTGAAAATGCCCCGAAACCGATACTCATGCTGTGCAATTTGAGCCCAAACAAAATGAATGGGCTCAAATCGCACTGCAAAGAATCGCATGCACGTTCCCACACTGCTCCTGTGTGGACACAGGATTGTCACCCTGCTTTCACAACCTGGGTTCACGCAGGAGCGGAGGGGAAACCGCATGCAATTCAGAAAGGAAATCACACCGCATGCGATTCTTTGCAGTGCGATTTGAGCCCATTCATTTTGTATGGACTCAAATCATAGCTCAAAAAAAAAAAAAAGGGTATAGGCACTTGCCAAAAATAAAATAAAAAATAAAACGGTATCAGTGTGACCCTAGTGGCAATGGTACAGATCTGGACTGGAGCAGAGGGGGGAGCGCAGAGAAGAAAGGGGAGCACGCAGAGCAGAGGGGGGAGCGCGCAAAGCAGAGGGGGGGGGGGGGGGCGCGCAAAGCAGAGGGGGGGGGAGCGCGCAAAGCAGAGGGGGGGGGGGGGGGGGCGCGCAAAGCAGAGGGGGGGGGGGGCGCGCAAAGCAGAGGGGGGGCGCGCAAAGCAGAGGGGGGGGCACGCAAAGCAGAGGGGGGGGCGCAGAGGGGGGGCGCGCAGAGGGGGGGCGCGCAAAGCAGAGGGGGGAGCGCAAAGCAGAGGGGGGAGCGCGCAAAGCAGAGGGGGGAGCGCGCAAAGCAGAGGGGGGGCGCGCAAAGCAGAGGGGGGGGCGCGCAGAGCAGAGGGGGGGGGCGCGCAGAGCAGAGGGGGGGGGGCGCGCAGAGCAGAGGGGGGGGCGCGCAGAGCAGAGGGGGGGGGCGCGCAGAGCAGAGGGGGGGGCGCGCAGAGCAGGGGGTGGGCAGCAGAGCAGGGGGTGGGCAGCAGAGCAGAGGGGGGAGCAGTGCAGAGGGGGGGAGCAGAGCAGAGGGGGGGAGCAGAGCAGAGGGGGGGAGCAGAGCAGAGGGTTACAAAGATGTACGCAGTATGGAAAATTTCATACTTTTTTTTTTCTCGCACAGAAAAAGTAAGAACAGCTGCCAGCAGCCAACAACTGAATTACATCCTTCCGACAATTAAACCCGTCCCCTGCCACCCACACACAGGATCTCCCATCTTATATCCCAATATCTTGTTCCCTTTGCCACAAAAATGTACACCAGAACCGCAGGGGGAAAGGTGCCCTCAGCACACTCAACATGTCCCTGGAACAGCTTCACATATGGAGTGGCAGCACAATCTTCTGCAGATGTTACAAAGCAACGAGAAACAAAAAAAAAAAAAAAAAGAGAAAAAAAAAGCATACATGGCACTGTTTTCGATTAAGGTGAGCATCTTAAAAGTGCCACTAAACTCACATCATAAAAACGATCAATAAATGGTGTATTCCATGCTGTTCATACTCACTCTGTCACTATGAGATTCCTTTTCTGTAGTTTGCTGCTCTCTATCTCCCCCTTCTGTCTATGTCCCCAATTCAGCTAGGGATTTTTCCGCTGTGGTGGCAGCTCTGCACATGCTCCGTTCTCAGTGAGCTTCTATGCTGAGCATTTCCTCCCTATCACATCTGAGCAGCCCATGTGACTATAGCGTCACACATGTGGGCGTATACACAGTGGTAAATGACAGCCCCCATCCCTGCCTCCTCCTCCTCCACGCCCACTAACCAGCTAACACAATGGGTGCGGCATATTCCATGAAGATTGTTGGAGGCTTCACCTCTCTCTTATGCCAAGACACAGTCTGGAAGAGTGTGAAAGTCTGTGAGCGGCGGAAATCGGACCACACCATGTTTTTGGCAAAAAATAATAAAGATTTTGTTTTAACCACTTTCAGACCGAACCATTTTGCTGCCTTAAGACCACTTTTTGGGTATTCGGCACTGCGTCGCTTTAACTGACAATTGCGCGGTCGTGCGACGTGGCTCCCAAACAAAATTGTTCCCACAAATAGAGCTTTGTTTTGGTGGTATTTGATCACCTCTGCGGTTTTTATTTTTTGCTATAAACAAAAATAGAGCGACAATTTTGAAAAAAAAAAAAAAAAAAAACACACACATTTTTACTTTTTGTTATAATAAATATCCCCCAAAAATATTTAAAAAATTATTTTCCCTCAGTTTAGACCGATACGTATTCTTCTACATATTTTTGGTAAAAAAAATTGCAAGCAGCGATTATTGGTTTGCGCAAAAGTTATAGCGTTTACAAAATAGGGGAAAGTTTTATGGCATTTTTATTAATAATTTTTTTTCACTAGTAATGGCGGTAATCAGCGATTTTTATTGTGACTGCGACGCATCGGACATTTTTGACACATTTTTGGGACCATTGTCATTAATACAGCAACCGGTGCTATACAAATGCACAGATTCCTGTGTAAATGACACTGGCAGTGAAGGGGTTAACCAGGAGGTGGCAGGGTAGGGGTTAAGTGTTCCTACGGGCGTGTTACTAACTGTGGGGGGCTGGGCTTTGTGTTGGTGAACACTGATCTCTGCTCCAATCACATGAAGCAGAGATCAGTGTCACTTGTTGCTAGGCAGAACAGGGAGGTGCTGTTTACAACGGCATCTCCCCGTTCAGCCGCCCCGTCAGACGATCGCGGGTGTATCCCCGCGGCGATCGAGTCCACGGGACCCGTGACCGGACTCACGAGGGTCCAGACCGGCACGCAATGGCAGGGCGACATATAGAAATGGACGTACCTGTACGCCAATATGCCTGCCCGTGCCATTCTGCCGATGTACATCGGCGTGCGCCGGTCGGGAAGTGGTTAAAGGGGCATTCCAGCCAAAAATACAACTAGGTCTTAAAACAAAACACCCCACCCCCTTGTTTTTGGATATTTGTTTTTTCTATTTGTTTATTTACTTTTTGAAGTGTACAAATGTGTACTTATAACGCTGACACAGCGAGGCCTGAAGGCTTCCCTGCTTGTTTCCCTTAGTTGCAATGGCGGCGCCTGCCGGCTCGGGTGGGTTGGGGAGATATTGTGGGATCCCCGGACAGAAAAGTGTCCTTTTATTAAAAATCAACAGTTACATTATTATTTTTTGTTTTGTTTTTTATGTGATCAGCAGCAAAGGACTAGAAGCTCCTCCTGCCACTGTTTCCCTGCAGACAGGCTGGGAGAGATCTCAGTCATGTGACAGTTGTATACCAATTAGGAAAAAGGTGCTTAGGTTTTTTTTTTTATCTTTTTAATAAAATAATTACAGTGCCATCATCCATATCCGCTTGCCAACCAGCCGCCGTCATTATACTGCGGCAGGTCGGCATTATCCCGCGAGCCGTCGTAGTTATAAGCGGGATAGCAGGCATGTGGGCGCCCGCTGCACTGCGGGGGTGCCGATGCTCTTGGCTGAGGGTCGTGATGAGCACCGGCCACTCGTAATCGCGGGCACGAGAGGCAGAACGGGGACGTGTGTGTGTGTAAACACACAAATCCCTGTTCTGTTTGGAGAGACCGATCGCGAGTGCTGAATAGCTAGAAACCACAATCCGTCACTTCCTCTAGTCAGTCCCCTCTCCCTACAGTTAGAACAAAGTCAGGGAACACATTTAACCCCTTGATCGCCCCCTTAGCATTAACTCCTTCCTTCCTTGCCAGAGACATTTATACAGTAATCAGTGCATTTTTATAGCTCTGATCGCTGTACAATTGTGCCAAAAATGTGTCAAAAGTGTCCGATGTTTCCGCCATGTCGCAGTCACGATAAAAATAAATAAATCGCTGATCGCCGCCATTAATAGTAAAAAAAAAAAAAAATAATAATAAAAACACCATAAATATATCCCCTATTTTGTAGATGCTATAACTTTTGCGTAAACCAATCAATATACGCTTATTGAGATTTTTATTACCAAAAATATGTAGAAGAATATGTATTGACCATAGAAGCCAACGCATACACAAGTCCCACCCACACAGGAAAACGGTGTTGAAACCCCACATGTGAGGT
>NW_027507892.1:3877336-3967336 GCF_037356315.1 Lithobates pipiens | reverse complement strand
CCCACTGCTGGGGTCAGTGGGAGGAATAGCGCCCCACTGCTGGGGTCAGTGGGAGGAATAGCGCCCCACTGCTGGGGTCAGTGGGAGGAATAGCGCCCCACTGTTGGGGTCAGTGGGAGGAATAGCGCCCCACTGTTGGGGTCAGTGGGAGGAATAGCGCCCCACTGTTGGGGTCAGTGGGAGGAATAGCGCCCCACTGTTGGGGTCAGTGGGAGGAATAGCGCCCCACTGTTGGGGTCAGTGGGAGGAATAGCGCCCCACTGTTGGGATCAGTGGGAGGAATAGCGCCCCACTGTTGGGATCAGTGGGAGGAATAGCGCCCCACTGTTGGGATCAGTGGGAGGAATAGCGCCCCACTGTTGGGGTCAGTGGGAGGAATAGCGCCCCACTGTTGGGGTCAGTGGGAGGAATAGCGCCCCACTGTTGGGATCAGTGGGAGGAATAGCGCCCCACTGT
Organism: Lithobates pipiens; assembly: GCF_037356315.1. NCBI lineage: Eukaryota > Metazoa > Chordata > Amphibia > Anura > Ranidae > Lithobates > Lithobates pipiens. The sequence goes on along the minus strand of NW_027507892.1, from coordinate 3,966,880 downwards.
TGGGATCAGTGGGAGGAATAGCGCCCCACTGTTGGGATCAGTGGGAGGAATAGCGCCCCAATGTTGGGGTCAGTGGGAGGAATAGCGTCCCATAATAGCCGCCTGTGGGAGGAGCAAATGTCTTGGCATTTCAGTGTCAATGGGAGTGAAAATGGCTCAAGCTTGGTGGTCATTAGGAGGAATTGTCCCCCATCATTGAAATAAGTGGGAGGATCAGTTTCCCCATAATTGGAAAGAACAGAGCCCCGTGATTGGTATCGGTGGAAGCAATAGTGCCCCATCACTGGCGTCAGTGGAAGCAATAGTGCCCCATCACCGGCGTCAGTGGAAGCAATAGTGCCCCATCACCGGCGTCAGTGGAAGCAATAGTGCCCCATCACCGGCGTCAGTGGAAGCAATAGTGCCCCATCACCGGCGTCAGTGGAAGCAATAGTGCCCCAACTGTTGGTGTCAGTGCATCTGGCACACACGCTACAGTTTGGAGACCACTGCCCTAGACAGAAAACGAGCAGTTGACCTGGGCAGTGCACTGCATGGGGGAAAAAAATTTTTTGCCCAGGGTTGGGCTTTAAAAAGGGAAATCACAAAATTTAATAAGAAAAAAAAAAATTAAAAAATTTATATTTATATATATATTATATATATATATATATATATATATATATATATATATATATATATATATATATATATATATATATATATATATACATACATACATACATATACATACACACACATATACATATATATGCTGCTTGTTTTCCAATATCAGAACTGAACCATCTTAGCGTAATCCAAACCGCAGATACTACCTCTGCTGGGTGACTGCTGAGCGACTCCACTACCCTTCCAGCGCCCATAGCTATGAACAGTTATATATAGCTTCGTGCCTATAATAGGCTGTGAGTCATGGGGATATGAATGAAGCAGAGAGTTCCTTAAATGTAAGCGAGCCCCATGACCTATACACATGACCTTTTCCACTATAGAAGCATCTTGGCAGGGATAAAATGCTTTTTTACCTTCTTGAGGGAACATTCTGAGAGCAACCAACCTGCACATACGAAGATAAACAAATATTTCTCCATGTATTTATGTAGAAGTCTATTTTTCTACCATGACAACAGTCCATTCCGAGGCAGGAAGCTGCAGACGGGGGCCCCCAAGGCTCATCCACTACAGTCCCAGGGCTTTAACCATCACCAGGACTAGGACAGTAAATTAGCACAAGGAAGATATGTCGGAGGAGGCCCAGGCTCAGAGTAGACACCAAACACAGTGGAAGCGTGAACGGTGATCCCCATTGTACACATGGAAGGAAGAAGCTACAGGAATTTCAAGGGTTAAATTAAAACGTCACAAGTTTTTTATTTCTGAGTTTCTGTTGGTAGGCGATTGCGACCATCCACGTCATGCTATATTGTCAAAAGTATTGGGACACACACCTATCTATATTAATTCTATTATATATATATATATATATATATATATATATATATATATATATATACACATACATATACATACACACACACACACACACATTTATATATTACACACACAAACTTTAATGGCTTCTCAGTCTTAGCCCGTAGGGTTCAATATTGAGTTGGCCCACCACTTGTATCTTCAAATCTTCTGGGAAGGCTGTCCACAAGGTTTAGGAGTGTGTCTATGGGGTTCTTTGCGCACTGGTGCCCATTCATGTTGGAACAGGAAGGGGCAATCCCTCAACTGTTCCCACAAAATTGGGAACATGAAATTGTCCAAAATGTCTTGGTATGCTGACGCCTTAAGAGTTCCCTTCACTGGAACTAAGAGGCGAAGCCCAACCCCTAAAAGACAACCCCACATCAAAATCCCCCCTCCACCAAATGATTTGGACCAGTGCACAAAGCAAGATCCATAAAGAAATGGAGCAAGTTTGGGGTGCAGGAGGAGTCCTGACCTCAACCCGATAGAACACCTTTGAGATGAATTAAAGCAGAGACGGCGAGCCAGGCCTTCTAATCCAACACCAGTGCCTGACCTCAGTAGTGCGTTTCTGGAAGAATGGTCAAACATTCCCATAGACACACTCCTAAACCTTGTGGACAGCCTTCCCAGAAGAGTTGAAGCTGTTATAGCTGCAAAGGGTGGGCCAACTCAATATATAACCCTAGGGACTAAGACTGGGATGCCATTAGAGGTCATGTAAAGGCAGGTGCCCCAATACTTTTAACAATATAATGTATGTGCCAATCAGGACTTAGGATAGCCTACTAATTACATTGTATGTTGGATATTTTGAGTTATCTAGGCATTTGCTAGGCACATATAAGACAGTTATACATACAGTAATAACCAACTAAGACTAAGGCCCGTTGACACGTTTCAGCCTATTCGGGCCTTATCCATAACCAGGACTAAGGCCAGTTGACACGGTTTAGCCTTATCAGGCCTTAGTCATAACCATCTAAGACTAAGGCCTGTTGACACGTTTCAGCTTATGTAGGCCTTATTCATTACCATCTCAGACAAAGGACCGTTAACCAAGGCCTGCATGAGCTGGAAACACATCAACCGGCCTTAGTCTTAGTTGGGTTTGACTAAGGCCTGCATAGGCAGAAACATGTCAACTGTTTTATTCCTGGATTTTTACCACATCGTCTTTTTCAATAAAGAAGATTGGATTTTAATATTTTCGAGCTGCCGGCTCTTTCGGCTGTTGCCTACCGGGAAGAGGCGCCACCTTAGCACGGAAAGGGCAGGGGACAAGCCCAATCGAGGGGGTAAAAAAAGCCTTTGAAAAAGAAGCGGCAGCAGCATGCATTCATAGTCTTTGAATAAACATTTAATAGTATCACCTTAAGGCCTGTTGATGTGAAATGTGATAAAAATGTAAATTTCCGACTTTTCCCGAGGCACCGAGAGATGCATCCTTGTCTCACACGGGAAAAGTGCCTGAAACTGAACCGAAATGCTGGCCAACACTGAACAGGTTTACCGAGAAGCATTGAATTACTGCAGAGATATCATCGTAGTCTCTTCGCGGGGTTAATACTACTGAGGACAAGAGAAGGCTATGTGTGAGTCAGAGAAAAACTAGACTTCCACTAATCTTAATCACACCGCTGGAGGGTATATAAGAAGCTTCCAAGGGGTTAATACTACGGGAAGTGGTGTCCTGTGGGTGAGTCACACACCATTGTCCTTACAACACTTCTCAGCACTGCAGGGGTGGGGGGGGGTTCAGAAGACCTGGTGCCACATGGCCGGTTGTAAAACTTGCTGATCTGCTCGGAACAGGTGTTTCGTCCAAGTCATTTGTTTTCTCTGGACAGCGATTATCATGTGTACCTTCCAAGGCCAAAGAAAACACTGACCTGTGTGTGTGCCAGAGGAAGCGTCCAGGCTCTTCTAAGAGGCCCCTCTTCTCACGTTAACAGTCGTAGGAGAAATGCAAGATAATAAAAAGAACTCTTTCACCTCGGAGGTTTGTCAACTTTTCACAAGTTTGAGGAACGATGTGCGTGGCTCTGGCCGCTATCCTTCAATGAGAAACCTCTCTTAGGGGTTAGGATTTGACAAAAAAGTAACTGCCATTTTTTTTTAAAAACAGCACGTGATGTACTTCAAAGAAAAGGATTTTACAGGTAAGCGGTTTTAAAAATCCTATTTTCTTATCGTACATCACAGGACACAGAGCCGTAGTAGTTACAATGTGGGATGTCCCATAGCAATGCCAACTGAAGGGAAGGAGACAACAGAAGTAGGGACTAGAGGACCAAGAGACTAGAGGACCAATACTACAGCCCTGCGCCCAAAGGAGATATCCTCATGACCTTTTACATCTATTTGATAGAATCTGAAAAAATGCATAGACTGAAGATCAAGTTGCGGTCCTACAGATCTGAGCCATGGAGGCCTGGTGATGCACTGCCCAGGAAGCACTAATAGAGGAGTGCATTTTTATTTGAGAGTGTGGAATCCACCTCTTTAACCATGAGCTTGAACTATTACTTGTCAAATCTATTTAGAATAATAGATTTTGATGCTGCCTGTCCCCTCCTTTACGACTTTCAGGCAACATGAATAAAAAACATCAGTTTTCCGAATCTGAGCAATCGCTTTTAAGCAGACATTTACTGTTCTCATCACATCAAAAAAAGTAGCGATTCTTCTTCCAAAGAACAGGGTTCTGAAAAAAAAAAAAAAGACGGTAGAACAATATCCTGGTTTAGATAAAAACCTGATACTACCTATGATAAAAAGTTAGGATGAGGACGCAATACTACCTCATCTTAGTGAGCAACAAAAATATGTCTCTTTACAAGAAAGAGCAACCAATACGGATACCCTTCTTGCAGCAGATATGGTTACCGGAAAAAAAGTTTCCTTGTCAGAAAAGGACCAAGGGAATACGTCTAATCGGCCCAAAAAAACGGTCTGTTTTGTAATGCCAACAAAACTAAATTTAAGTCCCAAGGGTCCAGGGGTTACTTAACTGGAGATTAAGCCTAATTACCCCCTGAATAAAGTTATGGACCAAAGAATGCGAAGCAATTGGTCTTGAAATACTACCGATAAGGCCGAGACCTGTCCTTAGAAAGCACTCAAGGCCAGCTTTATTTCTCACCCCATCTGCAGAAAGGATTCTACCAAGACCTGGGGTGCAGCTCCTTGGTCTCACCCCAGGAGACATAAATTTCCCAGACTCCATTATATATAACCAGGAGGCTGGCTTTGCATAAACCAAGGTAGAAAACTGCTGAACCTGACAGTCCACGTTTCTTCAGAGTGTGGGCCTTAATAGCCAAACCGTTGAATTTATCGTTTGTGAAGTAGGAAGGAACTTCAGACCTTGCGAGAGAAGGTCTGGCTGTGATGGTAGGATCCATGGGTTCCCTACTGCCATCTCTACAATCTCTTCATACCAAGATTTCCTGGACCCCGCTGGGGGTCACAAGAATCAACGACTTTCCTTCCTGCTTTATCCTGTGAAGAAGTTGTGGATGCAGGCATAATAGGAGGGAATGCACAAATCAGTGAGAACCAATTCCACGGGAATAGCAAGGCATCCGTTACACATGCTAGCGGATGCTTTGTTCTTGACACAAAGTGGTCAGTCTTTTTTGTTGATCCTGGACGCAACCAGATCTATGTCTGGGATTCCTCAATCCTTGACATTTGACAGGAAGATATCGGGGTGAAGGAACCATTTGCCCAGGAAAAACTGTTGGCGACTCAAGTAGTCCGCCGGCCAATTTTGTATTTCTAGACTGAAAAACTGCCGCTAGGCAAAATACATTGTAAGATAGGACAAGATTCACCTTCTTCTGGGCCGCACAACTTCTTGTGCCACCTTGGTGATTAATATAGGCCATTGCTGTGGCATAAACGGATTGACTTCTAGCAGGAATATACCTTAAACTGAACGTTCAGGCCCACAGAACCAAATGTTCTGCCTGAATTTTTAAAATGTTATTGGGCAAAGCCATTTCTGATCTAGGCCACTTCTCCTGGACAGCTGCCTCTTTCAGGACAGTCCCCCAACCAGAAGAAAGAAAAAAATAATAAAGTTTGGCATATGTTGATACTATTTCCCAGGTAACTGAAAGAAGGCTTTTCCCCTTCGCCGATTTTTGGATGTTAACCATAAACTGAGGCTCAGGCGTACTCAGCCTAAAGCATCTGACATTTCCAGGTGGTTTTTCATCCAGGTACTAACCAGGCCCGACCCTGCTTAGCGCTCGATCTCGTTCGATCTTGGCGGCTACCAGGGTGATGTATTCAAAAGCTTTGGAGTCAGACACATTGAGAAATATAGAACTTAAATTCTATGTTTCAAGCCGACTTGATACTGCTTTGCAGCAGTCTAGAATGAGATTGTGCATAAAGAACGGCCTCGAATGAAGCCACCATCTTTCCCGACAACCTCACGCAAAGTTGAATAGGAGAAAAACATCTTGCTTCGACTACCAAGATCAGTCTTTTATGGCGCTGATCTTAGCCTGGAGTACGAATACCCTCTTCTGGGTGTACCTATGATCAGACCAAAGTATTTCTTTTCTCGCTGCAGGGTTTTCTGTGGTAAAGCCAACAGACTCAATCTTCATCCTTCACGTGGGTTCCGTTAAACCTTCAGGAGCCGGGGATCCTTGAGGAAACCCACAATCCTGGACCTGTAACAGCACCACCACCAGTAAAACTTTATGGCCTTACTACCAAAAGTACTGGATCCTGGGGTCCAGCTCTCTAAAAAGAGAAGTGTTACAGGCAAAACCTTGTTTCTTCAGATACGAAGCCCAGGTACCATTAAATTCGGCCTAAAAGACACTTTGAATGGATCCGGCTGCATGGCTAGCCCCAGCAAGGATTGCTCCAGAGGAGCACAGCACAGCCATGAATACTTTTGAGAAAAACGAGCAGATGAAAACTTCTGGAACTCCAGTTTGCACGTTGGAGCTATTCAGGAAGTCCCTCATTCGTCTTGACATTCCTTCTGCCACATCTCCGAGAACTGCAGAAGAATTCTCCCTATTGACACCTTAGAGTCTTAGACACTGGCGAAAAAACTGAGATACTCCCAGTAGTGAGAGTGGTTATATAGGGAGTGCACTTTTTATCTTAGGGCATACCAGTGTCCATCACCTGAAGGTGGCCTATAGCCCACATAGTAACTACTATGGCTCTGTGTCCCGTGATGTACGATAAGAAAAGACATAAGTCCATCAAGTCCAACCTATGTGTGTGATTATGTCAGTATTACCTTGTATATCCCTGTATGTTGTGGTTGTTCAGGTGCTTATCTAATAGTTTCAAGAAACTATCGATGCCCCCCGCTGAGACCGCCTGTGTAAGAGAATTCCACATTCTTGCCGCGCTAACAGTAAAGAGCCCTCTACGTAGTTTAAGGTTAAACCTCTTTTCTTCTAATTTTAGTGAGTGGCCACAAGCCTTGTTAAACTCCCTTCCACGAAAAAGTTGTATCCCTATTGTGGGGGTCACCAGTATGGCATTTATAAATTGAAATCACATCCCCTCTCAAGCGTCTCTTCTTCAGAGAGAATAAGTTCAGTGCTCGCAACCTTTCCTCATAACGAATATCCTCCACACCCTTTATTGGCTTTGTACTCACTTTCCAGTACATCCTGAGGACTGGTACCTAGAACTGGACAGCATACTCTAGGTGCAGAGTCTTGTAGAGTGGGAGAATGTTGATTTTTTTTGGCTTCAATTTGAAGAAAACGCACACTGGGTGCAGTTAAACTCAAGCACGCCCATGTTACATTGCCCCTCTACAAACTCCCCTGCTGGTCTGTACACGCACTGGCCTATGAGCAAGTGTTCAATAGGCAGTCTTAGGCTCCATTCACATTATCGCAAAGCTGGAAGGAGTTCACATGCTACACAATTTTGACAGTGCAATTTTCACGCAATTCTGCATGTTGCATAGTGAATGGGATTCCCTATGTGCATTTGTCGCCCAAAAAGAGGCTCCTGTTCCTTTTCACATGATTTTTTTTTAACAGGAGCGGTTTGCCATGGTTGGTGCATGACCATCGTGTCAGAATCGCATTTAAGGTGCCATTGAAGGATAATCGCACTAAAACGTGCATCGTGCTGCAATTACCATGCGATTTGTAATCAAGGGGGGGGGGTGGGGATAAAGGTGCGAACTCCGCTTTAATTTATTTTGGCTATTGGAATGCATTAACGTGCAAAAGCATCGAGCATTTATATGTGTTCAGTGGATTTTTTCTGGTCTTCAGCGCCTCTCCTTAATGTGCCTTGGATAAGGGGGGGGGTTCCCTCAGCAAACACCCTAAGGCTCCCCTATATAAATTGTCGTCATCTATAATATAACATTTTGAATGAGACGAAAGGTGAATGCATAGATTCAACCAGGTGGGAGTTCCAACAATTTGGGTCATCACCATGAGCATATGATACACTTCTGAAAATATACCGGGCTACGTCCTTAATAAATATCTGCTAATTTAGGTGACGCCATGTGCTACATAACAGGAACAAAGTCATCCCAAACAAGGCGTGCTAGGACAGGCAGAATCTTCAGCTCCTTTAGAATGCCGCATGACATTCACGTCAACAAGGCAGACGGCTATTTTCCACACCAGCCCATACATCCCCGTCACCACCAGTAGTGTAAATACCTGCCATGTTGGCATAATCTCCTTATACTTACACCTGTGCAGCTCCGCCTGCGGCCCATTTATAAATTTTTCCTTTGTTTGCAGATGACGTACGGCTTTCTCGAGAAGTACAAATCCCTGCGCAATGGATGCACTTGCATCTCTTTACTTTGCAAACATGATCACCTTTGGCACAAGCTGCTAAGTTTTTTGGGCTGTCACCTGGCAAAATCTTCGTCACCGGTGACACGTTCACGCCATGGCAGAGCGTCAAAACTTTGTAGCTTACGTCACCAATACACCAGGCTGTATTTGAGCAGCCATCGAACGCACTTCTGAGAATCCTTATGCAAACAAGCCATTTCTTACTTTAAAAGTGTGTGCTCCCTACCGTGAAAGGTGCATTAACCTTTAGCGAAACACACCGGCACTGGCAGTTCTAGAACTAACGTTTTCTTCCTCTTGGAGAGATCTAAAATGTCAGTCTGTCCATTGCCCTGTTTTAAGCTTCAGAAGGACTGGAAAGTGATCACTCCTTATAGAACCTCCTGGAGGTTCTATAGACTCATCCAATCATCCTTATGGTGGCAACATGCTTTTTCTAAATGAAAAAGGACCAAATTTTGCACATAAAAAAAAAAAAAAGCCAGAGATTCCCTTTCAATCAATTTAGACTCAATTTCAGTCAGATTCAAACTGAATTGATCATCCAGGGAGGATTATTAATCATCTTGCATCGATTGGCATCATGGTTCATGAACATGATCGTATTTCAATTGATTAGATAAGGGGTCTCCAAACTAGGTTTTAGATGGGGCTGAACTGTGGCCAGTGGAAGTAAACAATTGGATTTAGTGGGAGGAATAGTGCCTCATTGTGGGTATGAGTGGGGGGAATAATGCCCAATGCACGTTGGTGTCTATGGGAGCAATGGTGCCCAATCATTGGTGCCAGCTGGAGGAAAATTGTCCCAAGGCCTGGATAAAGGCAAGCAAAATACCGCAAATGGCCCCCGGGCTGTAGTTTGGAGACCACTGGATTAGATGAGATTACATGATGGAAACAGATGTGAATGATAAGTTATACATCAACTATAAGTGCTCATGCACACGGACGTTTTAAAAAACTGGCTGCAAAGCTAGCTCCGATGCCTGGAAAAATCGTTGTTAAAAACTTGATTTTTACCACGTTTTGCATTGGCGTTTTTGCGCGTTTTTTAGCGTTAGCGTTAAGTAGCGTTTTTTAAGAAACACATCTCTTGGCTATAGCACTCAGAAAACAAAGAAAATATGTTGCGCGTTTATGCACGTTTATGCGCGTTTTCCCACGATTCGCGTTTTTACAGCTCTAGCTCCACGCCACGGAACGCACTGGTCCTGGGTTTTTTTTACAGCTTAAAAACGCCTATGCCATTTGCAGCTCAAAAACGCCTAGGTGGGCATGAAGCCATAGACTAACATGGACAGCCGTTTTTAAGCTGCAAAAAAAGCTCAAAAAAGTGGCTGTAAAAACGTCCGTGTGCATGAGGCCTAAATGTAAAATCCACTTCCCCATTTGTGGCATATTAATCAAATGGGCTGTTGACTATAGATCAATTGGAAGGGATTGATCACAAATATCAAATCATTTATCGAAATATGTATGGTCACCACTGCCTTCATGAGGGTTCCGATTTCTGAGGTACTCACAATTTCACCCTAGATCAGGGTTTCTTCAAACAGGGTCCCGTGGAAGCCTCGGGTCCTCTAGAGGTTGCTAGGGGTTCCTTGAGCAACAAACCCTGGGGTCCTCAAGGAGGTTGCTAGGGGTTCCTTGAACAACGAACCCTGGGGTCCTACAGGAGTTTGCTAGGGGTTCCTTGAGCAATGAGAAATTTGTCCCTCTCAAAAAAGTTCCCACTGACACCATTGACCCTTTTAGCAATCTGTAAGAGGGTAATTCTACCCAATGACCACAAGTGTAAGGAACTATCTTCCTGCTGACCATTACACTAATGTATCGCGAGTTGTAACTATAGTAATTTTTAGCAGGGGTTCCCTGCGATTGGAAAGTTACTCATATTTCAAAGGGTTCCTCTGTGTTGAATACGTTGAGAAAGGCCGAACTAGATGTACTACAGGCTGATCTCAAAACAATACCAATTAATGTAGATGTGTATTAGGAACATTATTAAAAAGAGGGACTGCAGCCGGGAGCTATTGTGGCCCAAAGCCCACCCTTCCACGCCACCATCTTTGGATATCCTGCAGGTCTCTGCCAGGTCTTAAGTTAATGAGTGCAGGTGAAAGGTTCACTTTAAAACTGAAGAAAACTAAAAAAAAAGGTTGAAATAAAAAATGATATAATATATATATATATATCCTGTTTACATCATAATTGGAAAGCTGAAGTGACAAATTATGGATGTAAGCAAAACACTAGGTCAGCCTCTCTCAACCAATGTTCCGTAGAGTCCAAGGACTTCTCCAGAGGTTTCTAGGGCTTCCTTGAGCATGGAGCTCTCTCTGCCTCTCAGATAAGCTACCAGTGACACCAAGAACCTTCTAGTCTAGCTGTAAGGTTGGGATTGTTCCCATTGACCACAAACTTAAGGAGAATTGCTCCCTCTAGCCATAATGCTAAAATTATCAGGGGTTTCCAGAGACCCATACCATTATTTTAAGGGTTACTCCATGATAAAAAAAAAGGTTAAAAAGTCTGCATTAGATGAAACAGGTCTTTATTTTAGGAGGAAGGATTTAGGGATTTTCCAATCACACTTGTGTATCTGGCTGGCTAGTAAAACTAAAAGTCACCTAATGACTCACGATGAATTATACTAGCATAGCATTCTTCTCAGTAAAAAGGAAATAAATACATCTGGCTTTATTCAGCGCTTAATTAATGTGCACTTCTCTTTTATCACCCGACCTAACCCAACTCCCACCCCCAGGTGCATACTTGCCTCAATCAGATGGCCTCAGGTCCATCATTATACATCCAGTATAGGTGCAAGCCTTCATTATTCTGGCTGCGCCTGCACATTATAGCCCCATGGACTCTTATGTGACCATTTCCAATCTAATCTGGATACAGGTGCACTTTAAAAAGTCACATAATCAGACGTCTGTAAAATAGGACATAGCAGATCTTCAGGTTGTGACCAGTGGTGTTACCTTTGGTCATGCAATGTGATAGGTGTGTAGAATCTACGAGTGTCTGTGGCGAGGATACGCGCCGCCCCTCATCCTCGGGGGTCAGTGGGGAGGATACGCGCCACCCCCATCCTCGGGGTCAGTGGGGAGGATACGCGCCACCCCCCATCCTCGGGGGGTCAGTGGGGAGGATACGCGCCGCCCCCCATCCTCGGGGGTCAGTGGGGAGGATACGCGCCGCCCCCCATCCTCGGGGGTCAGTGGGGAGGATACGCGCCGCCCCCCATCCTCGGGGGTCAGTGGGGAGGATACGCGCCGCCCCCCATCCTCGGGGGTCAGTGGGGAGGATACGCGCCGCCCCCCATCCTCGGGGGTCAGTGGGGAGGATACGCGATGCCCCCCATCCTCGGGGGTCAGTGGGGAGGATACGCGCCGCCCCCCATCCTCGGGGGTCAGTGGGGAGGATACGCGATGCCCCCCATCCTCGGGGGTCAGTGGGGAGGATACGCGATGCCCCCCATCCTCGGGGGTCAGTGGGGAGGATACGCGCCGCCCCCCATCCTCGGGGGTCAGTGGGGAGGATACGCGCCCCATCCTTGGGGTCAGTGGGAGGAATGTTGGCCCAATGTTCGTGTCAGTGAGGAGGATAGTACCTCTTATAAGGAGGGAGGAATAGGGTCCCAAGGGACAGATAAAGATAAGCAAATGGCCACATCTGGGGCCACAGTTTGGAGACCACTGATAGAGTACTGTTAAAGTCATTGACATGACATATACAACTTTGACTGTTAAAAAAATAACAGGTCACCGGGTTAAAAAAATAAATAAAAAAAGTCTATGAACCACCACATCCAACGATTGGCAAGATTCAATATAATGCACTTTTTGGGTTTATTACCACTTTAAATTACAATCTTTATCATTGTGGCCTCATGTAGATGGAGTAGGTAGAGTCGGATAATTGCTGTCAATCCCTACTACTCACACCCTCTTCCATCGGTCTGGCAAATAAATCTGCAATCTCCACGTGCAGAAGCTGCCATTCACCCGGCCTGTGCTCCCGCATCCACCTCTGCTCAGCCTGTCACATTGGATACAATGCAAGTTCCCCCCGTGTCCGCCTTCCCCCTACATCCAAACTGAAAGCTGAAATGTGACGTCTTGTTAAATAACTCAAGTTTCCAAGGATGGCTTTGCAGGAAAAGAAACCCTGATATTTCGGTTCTGATGAATTATGAAGCACACTGACATTAATAGGAATAGAAAACAGGAACAGGGCCGGTCACGTGGGAAAAGCATTATTGACGCATGAGAAATGTGTGCACCTTCTATCCAAAGCCATTTGTCCTATGAGGATAGGAGATATACAAGTACATGGACTTCCCAACACAAGAGATATTATCAATTCATTTCGGGTATTTTTATAGCGCCAACAATTTCCATAGCACTTTACATATATGGTTTGTTCATATCAGTCTCTGTCCTCAAGGAGCTTACAATCTAAGTTCCCCATCTCACCTGCATGCATATACACACATACTAGGGCCAATTTATACAGGAGCCAATGAACCTGCCTGCATGTCTTTGGAATGTGGGGGCAAACTGAAGAAACCGGAGAAACCTCACACAAGCAAAGGGCCAACATATAGTTGGGAATAGAACCGGTGATCTCCTGTGCTGCATGGCAGAAGTGGTAACCACTGAGCTACCATTTAAAAACACTGGGCAAAAACCCCTTACAAAAAGACCCTAACCTGAAAAGAACACTCGCATGATGTGACTTTTTATACCTAATACAAAAAATGTAAGCATCCCTTGTAAAAGGAATCATTCGTGACAGGTCCTCTTTATGGAGAGATGTGGGGTCAATAAGACCCCACATCTCTCCTCCAGGCTGGAAATCATCAGGAAAAATAATCCACAATCCCATGATTACCAGGTGCGATCGCAGCTTTCTTTACAACCGCGGCCCTAGGGTGACGTCATAATGTCGCGCCTGGGCCTCCGACAGTCATGGAGATGACCAGTGATCATCTGATCCCCGCACATCTCTATGCTCTTCATCTGCCGAAGGGCGATTCTTTCTCCGGGTCCCCGATGGCAAAGGAGAGCCTGGAGAAGCACCGGATGGTGGCGGGGGGGGGGGCTGTCCCCTCCCGTCACCTACAAGAATGATCAAGCGGCAGAACTGCCGCTATGATTGTTCTTATGGTGCACAGAATCGCCAGCTGCAAACAAGGATATCTGAATGATGCCTGTAGCTGCAGGCCGATTCTTCCCAATGACAACAAGTGTAAGGAGCATTCTTCCCACTGACCATCACACTAGCGTATCATGAGATGTATTAGTCATTTTTTTTTAGTAAGGGTTCCCCAAGACCAGAAAGTTATTTTTTAAGGGTTCCTTTATGTTGAAAGGGTTGAGAAAGTTTACTTCAGCCTATTACAAATTCTCAGTGGTACTTGCTCCTGGAGAGGATAACATACCCTTGGCCAGCAAGCAACCTCCTGGGATATACATCATACACCCCAGGAAGCTGCAGTCCATGATCTCGTGCAAACACAGTAGGGGTCTCCAGCCGAGAGTGATCAAGACCTGAAAGCTGGCTCCAAATGCAAGATGGTGGCACGCAAGTTCAGATCCCCTATGAGGATTCAAATGCGAGGAAGACAGCGATGTTTGAAGAGGTTAAAGTGGTTGTAAACCCTTACAAACACACTTTGACCTACAGGTAAGCCTAGATTAAGGCTTACCTGTAGGTCCAAGAAATATCTCCTAAACCTGCACGGTTTAGGAGATATTTGCCGAAAGACAGGCACCGCGCCGTAGACAGCGGAGCGCAGGCACCGTCAACGGCGAATATGCTGCGTGTGGTGGCTCCCGTGCGCATCTCCCTGATCCGCTTCGCCGTATGACAGCGGCGGATCAGGGAGACCCACCGAGAAGATGGATGCTCCGGACTACAGGGGACAGCGGTGACATCGTTGGCTCCTGTGTCAGGTAAGTGACACATAATGGACTACTATGCGATGCGATGTGATGCGATGCATAGTAGTCCATTATGCTTTACCTTTTCAGGGAAGGAAAGAGGAAGTAAACTCATCAGGGTTTACTTCCTCTTTAAGGCTCCATTTACACCTGTGCATTCTGAGCAGAATCAGGCGACTCATGGGACACCCTCAAAACATGTCAGAGTCGTGAAAAGCCCTTGTGGCATCTTCCCAGCCCATTGGGACATATGTACATAAGTTTTAGTTCTTGTGACATTTGTGGTGAGTTTGTAGCTATGGTTTGTGGAGTATAATCATTGATTTTCATCTATTCAAAAAATGGCGTTGAGGTTAACGCACTAAGTGGGTTCGCCCTAGGACAGCGATGGTGAACCTTGGCACTCCAGATGTTTCCAAACTACATTTCCCATGACGCTCATCTACAGTGCAGAGTGCATGTGCATCATGGGAAAATGTAGTTCTAAAACATCTGGGGTGCCAAGGTTCGCCATCACTGCCCTAGGTTGTCGTCTTTTTGTATGCAGGCATTTGGACCATGACTGTCTGAAGAAGGCAGCAAGACATAGTGAACACACAAAGGACCGAAGCCATGCTCATAGGCTAGAAAAATCTGAGGCTGAGAGCCTCTTCATATACTACTGGTGCCACACTTGAGCGTAGAGGATTGTTTATTGTGGCTCAAAATGTGAGAATAGTCTTAAGCAGGCCATAGCTTATGCAGTATTTTTAAAATGCAACCATGGGTTGCAGGGAACAAAATTGCTTGATTTCCCCATCAACACAGTGTTCATCGGGGAATCCCTCCATGCTGAACTGGCTGGAATTCGATCCATGCATGGCTGGCTTAAGAGTAAATGGATCGTGGGTTAACTGCCATGAGTTTACCAATTACCGAACTGATATGTGTTTGACCAAAATCCAGCAAGAGGAATGGATGTCGAAGCCCTCTACCTATCCCCAGACCCAAGGCAGCAAACGAAAAAAAAAAAAAATATTATATATTATATATATATATATATATATATATATATATATATATATATATATATATATATATATATATATATATATATATTTATAAAATCTGATATGGCCTAGCAGTTACACAGGAAGCTCAATGAACTACCACAGCCCTCAACAGTGCCGTGGCAGTTCATTGAGAACTACAAGCAGACAGCTGCGAAGGCTGCCGGACCTTGTAGTTTTGCCAGTTACAGAACACTGTGAATGGATGACTTGGCCGGGCGTACGGAGCCCCACATGGCCAAGTCTTTTTTAAACTGAGACAGCTAGCTAGGGGGAGAAAATCCCCCTCTAGCTGCCAGAACAGAGGCTAAAAACCTTTTCTTATCAGCAGTATATAGCAGCCTTGTTGTGACTTCTATTATTGTCTGGTTAAAGCTTGTAGGAGTTTACATCCTCTTCTGACTGTCCTATGAGGCTGCAGCACCCCTGACCCTCTGTCTGGACAGTGCCGATTGGCCCTGTGCTGATCACATGTGCTCTTAAAAAAAAAAAAAGCAACATCTTTAGCAATACAGTGGAACCTCAGATTGCGAGTAACGAAGCGTTTCGCAATACGAGCAATTCTTTTTTTTTAAATCCTGACTCTGTTTGCGAGTGTTGTCAACAAGCAGGTTTCAAGCCTCTGTGGTGTGCAGTACCACATTTGGCCAGATGTGTGGGGGCGCCGCTGACACTTGGAGTCGTTCAGAAATACTCGGAAACACTCCGTTCATGAGCCTTTCCAAAGGTTTCCGAGTGCAGTGAGCGGTCTCTGAGTATTGGAGTCTCACCGGCACCCCCCATCTCTGGCCACATGTGGTACTGCATGCAATAGAAGTCAATGTGCAAGGAATTATCTTTGTTTCCTTTGACTTCTATGGGGAAACTCGCTTTGATATGCGAGTGCTTTTGGATTAGAAGCATTCTCCTGGAATGGATTATGCTCAAAATCCAAGGTTCCACTGTGACACACCAAACTGAGCATGTGCAGCTTGTCCCCCTAGCCTCTGTTCTATAAGGAGATGGTTTGAGGACAGTGGAAGAAGGGGAGGATCAGAGAAGACAGGATCAAAAAGCCTTTTTACACAAGGCCAAAATGCTTTATTGCATATACAGACTGATTTTACTGTAGTAACTCTTTAAAAACAGCCAACAAGAATTACATCTACCTGCAGCTAGAGTGGCCACCTGGCGGGTATTTTGCCCAAACACTATACATCCATATTGCTTCATCTTTATGGTTATATATGGTTTCTGTGGGTTGATTGCCATGAGTCAGTGTCTACCAATTACCGCAGTGACGTGTAGAAAACGACATGCACCTAGCTAGAGGAATGTTTGTTTAGTTGCAACTATGGAGAATTATTCGCTCCTTATAAAGGACTATTGTATTCAAATAATAACCATACCCAAATG
The DNA here is from genome assembly GCF_037356315.1 of Lithobates pipiens. NCBI lineage: Eukaryota > Metazoa > Chordata > Amphibia > Anura > Ranidae > Lithobates > Lithobates pipiens. Next base: position 3,950,176 of record NW_027507892.1, on the reverse strand, counting down.
AAATCTTTTATCCTGGCTTCCGACAAAACGTTTGTTATTTGATATACTGTATTTATTGGCGTACAACACGCACTTTTTCACCCTGAAAATCTGGTGCAAATAGTGTGTGCTTGTTATAAGCCGATACTGCAATTTTGGTTGCCTCGGAGGGAACGGGGAAGGGGGCAGGACGAGCGCCATCAGATTACATACAGCGAGAATCTCCTGTTTACTCAGCGGTCTCTAATAGGAAGTCCCGTCTCCTGGGCAGTCATTGGACCAGTGTTCTGTCTATCATAGAAGCCGGGGCTTTGTATTAAAGGGGCCACCGAGTAAATAGGAGATTCTCGCTGTATGTAACCTGATGACGCTCGCCCCGCCCCCTCCCTGTCCCCTCTGAGGCAGCAGTAATCTGAGGCGAGGCTGCAGGTGGGCACTGACCAGGCTGCATTGATGGGCAATTGTGAGGCTGCAGATGGGCATCGATCAAGCTACATTGATGGGCAATTGTGAGGCTGCAGATGGCATTGATCAGGCTGCATTCATGGCAATTGGGAAGCTGCATATGAGCATTGATTAGGCTGTAGATGGGCATTGATCAAGCTGCACTGATGGGCAATTGTGAGGCTGCAGATGGCATTGATCAGGCTGCATTCATGGAAATGGTGAGGCTGCATATGGGCATTGATCAAGCTGCAATGGTGGGCAATTGTGAGGCTGTAGGATGGGCATCGATCAGGCTGCGTTAATTGGAAATTGTCAGGCTGCAAATGGCATTGATCAGTCTGCAGATGGGCAATGGTGAGGCTGCAGATGGGCACTGACCCTTATTTTGCTTCAAAGTTCTTTATTTAAAGTTAAATTCCCCCCCCCCCCCCGAAACTTCCCTCCTAAAATGAAGGCGTGTTATATGCCAATAAATACGGTAATTGTGCCCTGTGAGGCTCTCTTCTTTGTATCTTATTTCTCAGTCTCCTGCAGTTGCAGGCTGTTTGTCTTATAAATTTTCGAATAAAAAATAAATAAAAATAAAACATTAAAAAATGAACTATTATTTAGGTCTGCAATTGGCGACAGACCCACCGGTGTCAAAGCCGATTACACTAGACATGTAAACAGAGCAGGTTGACATCGCATATTCCAGTGGCTAATACGTTAGAAAGGGATAAGAAACTTGGCAGTACTGGAAGAATCTGAAGCCCAGCATCTTCCTCCAAAGATTAATAAAAATTTCATTCAGCCGTTCCTAACGCACCGAGATAGAGAATCTGCCCGAGTTGAAAACATTGCCTAGACGTTCAGCTATGTGTTTTTGTGTTATTGGAGAGGTTTGCATGAATCACTGTAAACAAATCTGGTGGAAGGAGCCAGATCCCGGGCACCTGCCCACGGTAGGCAATGTTTGCCTGAATAATAATAATAATAATAAAAAAAAAAAAAAAGACAAAAAATAGTTAAGTTTGGAAACATCGGTAAATAAAAAAAAAAAAACTTAGATTGTGCAGGGCTATTCTTGCTGAGAAAAATGCGTATCGAGTGCGGCGTTCACAGATCGGGCTCCATTGAGGTCAGCGGAAAACACATAGGGGCCAATTTAGGAGAACTGGGAAGAGCGAAAGTTGTGTTCTTCTCCATACCAGCCAGACATAAGAGGATCGTCTATCTGCAAGTCTCGATTTCCAAAAGAAGTTTAAATTGCATTCACACTTGAGCGCAACTTAGGTTTATTTGCAGTTTTGTTTTTTTACATGTGTGAATTTGTTGCTATTAAAGCTTGAGCTTCTTTTCTTTTTTGTTTTTTTGTGTGTGTGTGCGTTCGTTCATGTGTGTGTTCGTGTGTGCGTTCGTTCATGTGTCCGTTCGTTCATGTGTCTGTTCGTGTGTGCGTTCGTTCATGTGTCCATTCGTGTGTGCGTGCGCGCATCCGTTCGTGCGTGCGTGTATGTTCGTACATGTGTGCGCATTCATGCATGTGTGTTTGTTGGTGTGTTCTGTGAAAGGGGACCCCCTATTTTAGACTGGGTTGCCTGGAGAGTTTTGCATACTTTCAGGCAGTGGCGGCTGGTGCTAAAAATGTATGCATTACACAATGTACTGATTTGGCCAAAGAGTGGTCATTTCCTGTAGTGATATTGTTGTGGACTTTGGAAAGATTCACTTCCAGGGACTGGCAATGTTTGAAAATGTACTAAAAATGTACTATTCAAGCATTTTTATGTGCGTCCATAGCCTACTATTGGCCTTACAGTACATGAAAATGTACAGAAAAAAAAACAGACATGCCTCATTTTTCAAAACGTAGTGCAATAGCACATACACAATATTACCAAAAGTATTGTGACGCCTGCCTTTATACGCACATGAGCTTTAATAAAATCTCAGTTTTAGTCCGTAGGGCTCAATATTGAGTTGGCCCCACCCTTTGCAGCTATAACCGCTTCAACTCTTCTGGGAAGGCCGTCCACAAGGTTTAGGAGTGTGTCTATGGGAATGTTTGACTATTCTTTAGGGAACCACATTTGTGAGGTCAGGCACTGGATGTTGGACGAGAAGGCCTGGCTCAGTCTACGCTCCAATTCATCCAAAAGGTGTTCTAGCGGGTTGAGATTAGCGTAGGTAACCCTTAAAGTGGTTGTAAACCCTTTTGCAAGGCTTCTACCTATAGGTACCCCTAGAATAAGGGTTACCTATAGGCAGTGGAAATATCTCCTAAACGTGCGCCGTTTAGAAGATATTTCACTTGCAGTGCACCAAAGTCATCATTGGCGCATGCACTGTGAAGAAACTGACCACCGTGCCGTTTCTTCCCCAGCATGTGCCGTGACCGATGGCTCCCATGGTTCCGGCCAGTCTCAGAGCCGGAGTCCATGGCCCTGGAAGGAAGAGGGGCAAAGATGGATGAGGCCTGCACAGGGGACAACGCAAGCTCCATTTGCAGGCAAGTGTCATAACGGGCCAGTATGCATTATGCTTTTAATTTGCAGGCCTTGCGGGGAGCAAAAGAGGAAGTAAAACCCATCGGGGTTTACTTCCTCTTTAAGGCGTCAGCATACCAAGACAATTTCCTGGTCCCAACTTTGTGCGGACAGTTTGGGGATGGCCCCTTCCTGTTCCAACATGACTGCTCACCAGCGCACTAAGCAAGATCCATCCATAAAGACATGGATGAGCGAGTTTGGGGTGGAGGAACTTGACCGGCCTGCACAGAGGCCTTCTAGCCCAACATCAGTGTCTGACCTCACAAATGCTCTTCTGGAAGAATGGTCAAACATTCCCATAGACACACTCCTAAACCTTGCGGACGGCCTTCCTAGAAGAGTTGACGCTGGAAAGGGCGGGCCAACTCAATATTGAACCCTACAGACTAAGACACCATGAAAAAAAAAAGTTCATGTGTGTGTAAAAGGCAGACGTCACAATACTTTTGACAATATAGTGTAGATGTGAACTGTCACACTGGATAACGTGTTCCTAGGACACATCTTTTTTGCGCTCCGACGTGCCAGCTAAAACACGTAGGTGTGAACAGAGCCTTGATGTAAACCTGCAGCCAGCTCCAAACCAGGGTATGATTTCACTGCGTTTTACACGTTTTTTTTAGGTGGATGATCATTTAGAACATAGCCACGCTGGCAACTGGGGCATTGGCATTGTAGAGTCGGGACCCACTCAGGATGAAATGTATAGCCAAATACCAGGTTTGCTATGACCCCTAATTGACTCTAAAGTCCCGTAACTGCTGTGTCTTTACATGTTCTTACCTTCCCGATGATGTAAAAGGTGCCTGTACTAATAATTAGATGGCTGCTAGTGATAGGAAAATGCAAGCTCAAGCACCTGATGGAGGCCGCTGATAACTAAAGATAGGCGTCTGCTTTTAGTTCCTGTTGGCAATTAAATAATACTTGATGCAAGGGCTTCTTAAATATAATTATACATACAACCATTGAGAGGTAAAGTGAACAACTTTAATTATCCCACCTGAAAGTGGGTGGCATATATTAGGCAGCAAGTGAACATGTTAACTTCATTAAACTATGAAGGTAATGTGTGGGAAAAAAAATGGGCAAGTATAAGGATTTGAGGCTGGTACACCGTGGTTAGAGCCTCCAGGGCCGTATTTAAAGGCAGGGCAAAAGGAGCAGCTGCCCTGGGCCCTGTTATTGTTGTGGGGCCCAAAGCAGCTGCCTCATACTTGCCAACTATCCTGGTTTAAATTTACTCATCCCTTGAGGTTTTAGTCCTGTGCTGTGTCCCGATATCTCAGTGTGAAGTGCTGCTACTAATGCTGCCCAGCTCTGCCCTATTGTTGTGTACAGAGGACTCATCTGTAGACCCTGTGTTTACATGTAAATGACCTGCATTCATATGTAAATAGTGGCAGCATTCATATGTACATAGCGGCGGCCGGCGACATTGATATGTATATCATGCTCCTGAGGTCATATCCACAGAAATCTCTAGCAACCAATCAACAAGCAGAAATCATGTGCTGTAACTTCTAGTAACTAATCAGTGAGCCCTAATGTGTGCTCTAACCTCTAGCAACCAGTCAGTGAGCGGTAATGATACACTGTAACCTCTGGCAACCAATCACAATAGCTGCCTGATCCGATTCAGTAAACTGATTTTGAGTCTAGCTGCTATTTATTGTGTCTCAGACCAGGTGGAGAGCAAAACTGCATGGGGAGCCCCACAAAAAGTTTTGCCCAGGGTCCAATCAATATTAAAGACGGCCCTGAGAGCCTCCAAACAAACAAACTTCCTCTGGGTGACAAGGGCCAAACTGTACTAGTTAGACAACTGGGTCAAAGCAACTCCAAAACCGCAGCTCTTGTGGGATGTTCCCAGTCTGCAGTGGTCTGGACCTACCAAAAGTGGTCCAAGGAAGGAAAACCAGAATAGGGTCACGTGCAGCCAAGGTTCCTCGATGCACGTGGGGAGGAAAGGCTGGCCTGTGTAGTCCAATCCAAAAGAAGAGCCACTGTAGATCAAATTGCTGAAAAGGTTAAGCTGGTTCTGATAGAAAGGTGTCAGAACACAGTTTGTGGTGTATCGGGCTGTGTAGCCGCAGATCGAGCAGGGTGCCCATGCTAACCCGTGTCCACAGCCAAAAGCATCTACAATGGGCATGTGAGCATCAGAACTGGACCATGGACTAATCAAAGAAGGTGGTCTGGTCTGACGAGTCACGTTTTCTTTTTCACCATGGCCGAGTGCGTCGCAGACCTGGGGAAGAGATGGCACCAGGATGCACTATGGGAAGAAGGCAAGCCAGCAGAAGCACTGTGTTGCTTTGGGCAACGTTCTGCTGGGAAACCTTGGGTCCTGACAGCCATGTGGCTGGTACTACGATATGTACCAACTACCAAAACATAGTTGCCGACCAAGTACACCCCTTCATGGAAATGGTATTCCGTGATAGCAGTGGCCTCTTAGCAGGATAACGTGCCCTGCAACGCTGCAAAAAATGGTTCAAGAATGGTTTGAGGAACACAACAAGCGCGTGCAATGGAAACGTGAACATCAGAACTGGACCGCAGAGCAATGGATGGAGGTGGCCTGGTCTGACGAATTCAAGAATGGTTTGGAGGAACACAACAATAAGTGTAAAATGTTGGCTTGGCCTCCAGATCTCAATCCAATCAAGTATCTGTAGGAAAAACAAGTCTGACCTGTGGAGGATCCACCTTGGACATAAAGGATCTGCTACTGAAGGCTTGTTGCCAGATACCATAGTGTACCTTCAAAAGGTTTATTTGTAGTTCATTAGGGCTGAAACAACTAATCGATTAATCGACAACGAATCGATTATTAAATTAATCGATTACTATTTTCATAATCGATTAATCGGCCAGTAACAAAATGGGGTTAAAGTTAATGAGTCTGATGATATTTACCAGATTGACCATTTAATAGTATTTTTCTCCTATAATGGTATATACAGTATATCTCCTCCAATGGTATATACAGTATATCTCCTCCAATGGTATATACAGTATATCTCCTCTAATAGCATATGGAGTATATATCCCCTCTAATAGTATATATAGTATATCTCTCATATATATATATATATATATATATATATATATATATATATATATATATATATATATATATATATATATATATACACATACATACATACATACATACATATATATATATATATCCTCTAATAGTGTATATAGCCTCTAATAGTATATACAGTATATCGCTTCTAATAGTATTTACAGTATATATCCCCTATAATATATACAGTATATCTCTTCTGTCTGTTATTCTCAAGAGTGGATTAGATATTTTGCTCCTTAACTATATAGTTGGCTATTTATATTTACCACTGCATATACCGTAGAGATATTTAAGAATAAATTGCTTTTTTTTTTTAAACTTTACATATTAACTAAATTATACACCACATCGAAACAATAATCGGCCAACTAATCGATTATGAAAATAATCGTTAGTTGCAGCCCTAGAGTTCATACCTCAATTGGTCAGGGCTGTTTTGGCAGCGGAATAGGGACCTAGTCAATATTAGGTGGACAATCATAATGCTACAGCTGACCGGTGTACCTGCATATTTTGCGATATTCATACGAATGAAACGTTAATTGCCTATATGATTCAATGCCAAGCTGGCCCATCAGCTGAGGAACTCCTATATTTTTTGTACCAACACAGAAGACCTGAGAAATACTGAAAGGCTATGCAGCGGGGTACAGGTGGATCACCCAATCACTGTTTGCAATGCTGTAATGAATTCTTCCCACTCAAATGCACCGACTCTAATGAACAATACTTTCTAATACTTCCTCCCAGAGACAGAGCAGCTGTACACAAATGTTTTATGAATGAATTAGTGGAAATGAAACTGCACAGGATCTCCAGCCTTCCAGGAGCATTGCGGCTCACTATACTCCATGCTCCCTTCAGGCTGTTAAATTGATAATGTTAACCTTGCTTGCCGAAACGCATTAAAAGAAAAGGCCTGGATTCTCAGAACAAAATGAAATTAGCCAGTTCTAGTTCACTCGAGCAACAAAAGGAACCGGCAGGATATGGTTTGATGTAATCAGGAGATCATCTAAAATGGGACATACTAGATACCGTATGTTCTTACTCTTCATATAAAATTTACAAACCAGTCCTGTAAGGCCACCGACATATGATGGCAAAGGATGATTAAAGTTGGCCATAGAAAAGCAAATGATTCCCCGAGACGTCTGGTGACATCCGGTTGTCCTCTGTAATTTCAGAGGCCGCTGAGGAGTCCTATGGGGCTTGCCCAATGGACTGAAGAGGTGGATGGAATGGTTAATAACAGCCTTCGCTCTTCTCACCAAGAAAAGGAAACAAAACGATTAGACAGGTCACTAAGATCTCTTCCTGCAACAATTGCTTCTAAAAGCTCAAAAGCACTCATGGCCGGAGGCTCCCTTATTAGACTGCAGTTACTCAAAGACTGTAAATCATCCAAGTCTTGCCGGAGCATTGTATAGTGTGGTGGGTCAGACCTGTTTTCTGGCCAGCCTAATATACCCGATCTCCAACAGCATATATATTTACTGCAGTGAGGGCCTAATCCACAAGTACATCAATGGACCGAGGGGCCAGGCCTGGTCTAAGACCCGTCCACTCTTGGAAGTTTCCAGCACACAGCTTGAAGTGTGAAGACGTGTGGACAGAGGCTAGTGCAGTTTTTTTTATTTTTTTTATAAATAACATTCATCGCCATTCACCTAATGCATGGGCGCCCAACCACTGGCCCACAGAGCCTTCTGATGTGGCACGCAACCTCCTGCTCTGGGATGGTGGATTGGCAAGCCAGATCGTGGGCCTGGGCAGGTCTCTTCTGCAATGGTTACTAGGCTGCTTTCAAACCTGGGAGGTGCACCTGAGGGTTACCTGCACTGAGCCATAGCTCTTCTGCTAATACCTGCGGGTTTGGGGCACTTTCAGAATGTGCACCACACCTGCAGGATATAAATTGTAAGTCTATGACAAAGTTCAGGTGAACATGCATTCTGACCCGCAACCAGTGCCGGGGCAAAGTCATCCAGCGCCCAGGGCAAATATGTCAAACTGCGCCCCCCTTTCCCTTAAGGTTAGGGTCAGGGTGCCCCCTACCTCTGAAATAAACCATTGCTCCAGGGGCAGCCACCCCTCCTGCCCACCCCTTGTCCCGGCCCTGCCCGCAACCAGTTACCAAGTCTCTTAAGAGGCTCTTGCGCCTCAAAAGGTTACCTAATGTGTAATTGTAATTATACTCAGCTACCTGTAATTGCCATTCTTACCACCCAATTAACTCTTGAAGCACCGATAGGGCAGTCTTATTTGCTTCCATTTTAAGTCCAATGCAGAACCTTTAGACCTATACTGAAGGTTAGGACGTTAAGGGACAGTCCACTGCTGAAGCATAGGGGAATAGAGTGTTGGCTGCCAGGGGACCCCCTAGACCAGATATGCTCAACCAAGTTTCCTCCATAGGTTTCATAGTTAGTAAGGTTGAATAAAGACACCAGTCCATCCAGTTCAACCTGAGTGAGTGTCTACAATTGTCCCTATCCCTGTACATTACACACTCACATTGGTCCCTACCCTCAAGGAGCCCACAATCCAAGATCCCCATTCATATACTAGGGCCAATTTTGGACAGAAGCCAATTAACCTACCTGCATGTCTTTGGTTTGCTGCTGGTTGCTAGGGGTTCTTTGAGCTGTTGTTGATTGACCTCGCATTTGATGGTGCCTAGGCCAATACCACTCGAAAGCACCAGTTGCAGGACCCCAATGATCTTTTTAGCCGCCTGTAAAAGGGTGGCATTCTGATCACCACTGTAAGTGTGGTATTCTTCACACTGACCACCAACGTAAGGGACATTTCCCCCAATAAATAGGTTTACCAGGGGTTCCCCAAGACTGGAAAAATACTATCAAGGGCACCTTGGGAGTTAAAAGGTTGAGAGAGGCTTCCCTAGACCTAAACAATCATTCAACCATTGCAGTATGGGGTTGCAGAATTTTTCTCTTCCCTGGATATGGGGCTTACAAAATACATTCAACATCCAGATCTACTATACCAAGTTTCCTCAACACAGAGGAACCCTTGAAATAGGGGTTCCCTGAGACAGGAAAGCTGCTAAAAATTACTATCTACAACTCATGATACATTAGTGTGATGGTCAGTGGGAAGACATCTCCCGACACTTTGTCATTTGGAAGAATTTAAAAAAAACACACACACACACACACACACACACACACACACACACACACACACACACACACACACACACACACACAACCTTACAGATAGCTAAAAGGATCAATGGTGTCAGTGGGAACTTATCTGAGAGGCAGAAACTGCTCGAGGAACCTCTAGCAACCTCTGGAGGAACCCTAAGGCTCCATGGAATCCTGGATGAGAAACCATCTACTATACAATTGACAAGGATATAAATAGTTAAGAGACGTAGAGTATAGGCAGAATGACACAAGAATGAGTCAGAATTTAGGGAAAATTAGGCTGGTACACCGTGGTTAGAGCCTCCAAACAAACCAACATCCTCTGGGTGACTCACAAGAGTGAGTGAAAGAAACGATCGCACACATACACACCAATACCCTACAAAGGAAAGTCTTTGTTTGTACCTGGAAGCATGCTCACATGGCGCTCTCTCTCCGAAACCACAAGCACCATACACATCAAAAAGCCAACATGTTCTATGATCAGGGAGAGCTTTGTAGTATAGAGTGGGTGGAGTAGAGGCCAGTTATTAACGTGTAATGCTCCACAATACATCAAAGACCAAAATGACTTATCACTGCCTTATACAAATGTTTAAAGAAAAAGAAAAAAATATAAGAAGAACACGATCTTCAAGGACATTAATGGTATAAAGGCAAAAGGCGTAGCGACTGCCCTAGACCTGCACCCCACAATCACTAGTAACAACATATTTCTGATATTACAGAGCAGCGTGCGCTCTATAGACATATAATAGAAGGAACTCCTCGTACACAGCCTGACCTCTAATAACTACGTACATTTCTCCTCCATTCCAGACATGCAGCTGAAAAACAAAGAAAAATTACGAAAGCCAAACCAAAATTAATGCAAAAGTGGGCATAAAAAAAAAAAAAAGAAAAGTTATTAACATAAATGGTAGAGTAACTTTTCCTCTTCTTTTTCATTGCAGATTAAAGTGGTTGTAAACCCTTAGAGCCGGTTCACACAGCGGGTGATGCGAGGCGACACGACTCGCCTCGCTCTCGCAAGTCGCCCCCGTTCTGTACAATGGAACCGTTCTGAGAGGAGCAACTCGAGTCGCTCCGACTCAGAAAAAAGGTTCCTGTACTACTTTTGGGTGACCTCGGGGCGACTTGCATTGACTTCTATACAGAAGTCATTTGCAAGTCGCCGCTGAGGCCGCGGCAGGTCGCGGCGAGGCAAGTCGGAGTCACCTCGCCTCGCCTGCAGTGTGAACCGGCCCTTACAAACCACTTTAACCTACAGGTACGCCTAGATTAAGGCTTACCTGTAGGTCCAAGAAATATCTCCTAAACCTACATGGTTTAGGAGATATTTGCCAAAAGACAGGCACCGCTGTCAACGGCGATATGCCGCGAGTGGCGGCTCCCGCACGCATGCACGGGAGTAACGTCATCGCGGCTTCGCCGAATGACAGCGGCGGAGCAGCGAGACCCACCGAGAAAATGGATTCTCCGGACTACAGAGGACAGCGGTGACTTCGCTGGCTCCTGTGTCAGGTAAGTGACACATAGTAGTCCATTATGCTTTACCTTTGCAGGGAACCAAAGAGGAAGTAAACTCATCAGGGTTTACATCCTCTTTAACAATGGATTCCAAGCAGAAGCAATGTGCCGTCATTGAGTTCTTGATGGAGAGGTGCAGACTGTCCGACATCCACAGAAGGCTACAGAAGGTTTATGGAGAGGACACCATTGACCAGAGCAATGTCTTCTCATTGGTGACTGTTGTCAATGGTGTCATCTCTGTTAACATTCTGTTGCCTTCTGTGGATGTCAGACAGTCTGCACCCCTGCTTCATCAAGATCTCAAAGACAGCACATTGCTTCTGCTTGGAATCCATTAATTACCTGCGATGAAGAAGAAGCGTTATTATGATGGAAGAGATCATCCAAATTCTACGTGTTGGTAGAGTAACTCTTCCTCTGTAGTAACTGTTCTTTATCATTGCAGGTAAATAATGGATTCCAAGCAGAAGCAATGTGTGGTCATTGAGATGTTGATGAAGGAGGGGTGCAGGCTGTTCGACATTCACAGAAGGCTACAGAAGGTTTATGGAGAGGACACCATTGACCAGAGCAATGTCCTGTCATTGGTGACTCTTGTCCATTGCGTCATCTCCATAAACATTCTGTAGCCTTCTGTGGATATCGGACAGTCTGCAACCCTCCATCAAGAACTCAATGACGGCATGTTGCTTCTGCTTTGAATTCTATTTATCTGGGAGGAGGGAGAGGAGGGAGAGAAGGGAGGGAGAGGAGGAGGAGGAGGAGGAGGGAGGGGGAGGAGGAGGGAGGGAGAGGAGGAGGGAGGGAGGAAGGGAGGGAGGGAGGGGGAGGAGGAGGGAGGAAGGGAGGGAGGGAGGAAGGGAGGGAGGGAGGGAGGGAGGGAGGGAGGGAGGGAGGGAGGGAGGGAGGGAGGGAGGGAGGGAGGGAGGGAGGGAGGGAGGAGGAGGAGGAGGAGGAGGAGGAGGAGGAGGAGGAGGAGGAGGACACACGCCAGCACACACTTTGTAATCGGTTACAGCAAACTTCTTTATTTCTCCTTTTGGGATGAAGGGTCTACAAGAATAAATAAAAGCCGATCATTGTAATCACCCCTGCCAGTGTTAAATAGTTTGTCTCTTCCATATAAACATTCTGCTGGAGAGCTTTTGAAAAAACAAAAAAAAACAAAAAAAAAAAAAAACGAATTACTGGCTGGATCATCAGATCAAAATAGAAGAAATCAAGCCTTAAAAAAAACAAAACAAACAAAAAAAAAAACAATGCAGCCTCATCCCTGTAAACTGATACATTCTGCTGGAGAGCTTGTGCTTTTCAAAAAACAAAACAAAAAAAAACAGACATGTTGACTGGATCACCAGATAAAAATAGAAGCAGCATAAAAACCAATGCAGCCATCACATCTAAGAATTGGTATGCTGCACTACAACACAGGTTTCTTTTTGGGTTTAATGCTGCTTTCAGGCCCCTTTCACACTGCAGCAACTTGAAAGTCACACGATTATGCCGCAATTTACGTGGTGCGATTTTGCCACGATTTCAGGGAATGCCTGTGTAAACTTGAGGTCTATGGACCTCAACTTGCATCAAAGTCAGACCAAAATAGCGCAGGGACTACTTTGAAGTCGTGCGACTTGAAGTCGCACAGATATGAATGGTTATCAACGGAAAGCATGGAGTACGACTTTGCACTCCCAAGTCGCAGCACAGGTCACAAAAGTGTGAAAAGGGGCCCAAATGGTTTGTCTCATCCCTGTAAACCGATACATTCTGCTGGAAAGTTTGAAGCGTTTGAAAAAAAACAAAAAAAACAGACAGACATGTTGGCTGGATCACAGATGAAAATAGAAGCAAGCATAAAAACCTAATGCAGCCATCACATCGAAGAATTGGTAAGCTGCATTATAATAAAAGGTTTGCTTTTGGGTTTAATACCACTTTAAATGATTTGTCTTATTCGTCTTAACTGATACATTCGGCTGGAGAGGGTGTGCTTTTGGGGAAGAAAAAAAAAACAACAGACTTACTGGCTGGATCACAGATGAAAATAGAAGAAAAAGACAAAAAGAAAAAGAAAAAACAAATGCAGCCACCCCATCTAATGATTGGTAAGCTGCCATATAATGTTTGCTTTTGGGCTGAATACTGCTGGAAGATAAGATGATGCTGCAGCAGACCGCTTCTTCCCGACGGCCAAAACGTGAGCCGGGAGATATTTTTAGTTTGTAAACAGAGTTTATTGGCATCGGGCAGCCGGCCAATCCGGCCGTTCCTATATTCCTATCTTTGAACATACAGAGCCCCTTTGTATTTTAACGAAAAGTGAAGAGGCAACGAGAGTGCGACCTATAGGGCGAGCCATAAGCCGGTCTAGAGGAGCCGAGTGTGACCTATAGGGGAGCCATGAGCCCAGTGTAGAGGAGCCGAGGTGACCTATAGGGGAGCCATGACCCCCTGTGTAGAGGAGCAGAGTGTGACCTATAGGGGAGCCATGAGCCCCGGTGTAGAGGAGCCAAGTGTGACCTATAGGGGAGCCATGAGCCTGGTGTAGAGGAGCCGAGTGTGACCTATAGGGGAGCCATGAGCCCCGGTGTAGAGGAGCCAAGTGTGACCTATAGGGGAGCCATGAGCCTGGTGTAGAGGAGCTGAGTGTGACCTATAGGGGAGCCATGAGCCCCGGTGTAGAGGAGCCGAGTGTGACCTATAGGGGAGCCATGAGCCTGGTGTAGAGGAGCCGAGTGTGACCTATAGGGGAGCCATGAGCCCCGGTGTAGAGGAGCCGAGTGTGACCTATAGGGGAGCCATGAGCCCCGGTGTAGAAGAGCCGAGGGTGACCTATAGGGGAGCCATGAGCCTGGTGTAGAGGAGCCGAGTGTGACCTATAGAGATCCATGAGCCCCCGTGTAGAGGAGCAGAGTGTGACCTATAGGGGAGCCATGAGCCTGGTGTAGAGGAGCCGAGTGTGACCTATAGAGATCCATGAGCCCCCGTGTAGAGGAGCAGAGTGTGACCTATAGGGGAGCCATGAGCCTGGTGTAGAGGAGCCGAGTGTGACCTATAGGGGAGCCATGAGCCCCGGTGTAGAAGAGCCGAGGGTGACCTATAGGGGAGCCATGAGCCTGGTGTAGAGGAGCCGAGTGTGACCTATAGGGGAGCCATGAGCCCCGGTGTAGAGGAGCTGAGCACACCTTGGTCTCCAGGACACGGGGTTGTTGGTTCCTCTCTCTATATAGCGGGACTGGCTGGTCAGGGCAGGCAGCATTTCCACACTTTGGATGCCAGGGATGTCAGCGCCACACACACTCCTCTCTGATCTTTCACTACAAAAACTGGAAGTATTTTTTTTCCCTCTTTGCTGGCTTGCAAGTTATTTTAATCTTTGCAGCCCTACAAACAGCCAAGAAGATGCTGCAGATTTTGGCCGGCGTTGGAATTCCATCTGATGCAATGAGGCAAACACCTCCAGCATAAACTGCGCGTGACATTCCAGCTCAATGCTACCCCCCCATCCGTCTTATGTGCGCGCGCACACACACACACACACACACACACACACACACACACACACGGGCTAAAATTATAACAGCGAGTCACACAAATAAACCTTCAGCGTCAAAATAAACCGCTTATCTGATCTGCCCCGACCAGCACTAAATACAAACTTGAGGGGCAGATGATTAACAAAAAAAATGAGCATCCTATGCAGTTACCTATTCGATTAAAGCTAAATTCCAGGCACCAAAAAAAAAAAAAAAAGCGACAAGGGAGGGAGCTCTAGCACACATCCTGTGATTGATGGCCTCAGTTCTCTTCCTGTGTGAAGGTAAAGGGAGGGGATGTCCCTTCCCTCTAATCAGCTCTCAGAACTTTCCTCACTAAGCTCTGCAGAGTGCAACTTCAGCTCTCCGCCCATGTTTTCTAACAGCTCAGACAAGTTTTATGAATTCTGGACTTTGAACAGATGAAGGAAAGACATTGGTGGTCAGTGAGAAGAATGTTCCTTACATTGGTGGTCAGTGGGGAGAACGTTCCTTACATTGGTGGTCAGTGGGAAGAATGCTCCTTACATTGGTGGTCAGTGGGAAGAATGTTCCTTACATTGGTGGTCAGTGGGAAGAATGTCCCTTACATTGGTGGTCAGTGGGAAGAATGTTCCTTACATTGGTGGTCAGTGGGAAGAATGTTCCTTACATTGGTGGTCAGTGGGAAGAATGTTCCTTACATTGGTGGTCAGTGGGAAGAATGTTCCTTACATTGGTGGTCAGTGGGAAGAATGTTCCTTACATTGGTGGTCAGTGGGAAGAATGTTCCTTACATTGGTGGTCAGTGGGAAGAATGCTCCTTACATTGGTGGTCAGTGGGAAGAATGTTCCTTACATTGGTGGTCAGTGGGAAGAATGTTCCTTACATTGGTGGTCAGTGGGAAGAATGTTCCTTACATTGGTGGTCAGTGGGAAGAATGCTCCTTACATTGGTGGTCAGTGGGAAGAATGTTCCTTACATTGGTGATCAGTGGGAAGAATGTTCCTTACATTGGTGGTCAGTGGGAAGAATGTTCCTTACATTGGTGGTGAGTGGGGAGAACGTTCCTTACATTGGTGGTGAGTGGGGAGAACGTTCCTTACATTGGTGGTCAGTGGGGAGAACGTTCCTTACATTGGTGGTGAGTGGGGAGAACGTTCCTTACATTGGTGGTCAGTGGGGAGAACGTTCCTTACATTGGTGGTGAGTGGGGAGAACGTTCCTTACATTGGTGGTCTGTGAGATGAATGCTTCTCTGACAGCTAAAAAGATCACTGGGGTCAATGTTCACATATCTGGAAGGCAGAAGTTGCTCATTGCTCAAGGAACCCCTAACAACCTCTGCAGGAACCCCTAACAACCTCTGCAGGAACCCCTAACAACCTCTGCAGGAACCCCTAACAACCTCTGCAGGAACCCCTAACAACCTCTGCAGGAACCCTAGCATTCCATGGAACCCCATGAGGCCACCCTATACTAGAACACTTAACGGTCTGAGCACTTCTCTTGTCACATTAGTTACATGCATGATATCATTCATGCAGAGTTAGTAATGAGGAAATACAATACTGTGAGTATTCCTGTGTTCTCACAACCGTCTAAACTAGTGGTCTCCAAACTGTGGCCTAGGGGGTCACATGCAGCCCTTTGCTTTCTTGGGGCACCACTTCATTAGATGACGCCAATTAAGGGGTGCAATTTCTTCTACTGACACCAAAGATGGAGCATTGTTTTTTTCCCCATTGACATTGGGATCTTTTCTACTCACAATGGCCATAGTCCAGTCCTATGACACCAACAAATATGGCGCCAACAACTGGGATGCCAACTATGAGGAACGACGCCGCCAACAATGGGGCACGACGCCGCCAACAATGGGGCACAACGCCGCCAACAATGGGGCACAATGATGCTATGTTTTTTTTCCCATTGACATCGGGACCTTTTCTACTCACAATGGCCATAGTCCGACCCTATGATGCCAACAACAATGACACCAACAAATGGGGCACAATTCCTTCAACTGACACCAAAGATGGGACATGTTTTTTTTCCCCATAGACTTTGGGACCTTTTCTACTCATAATGACCATAGCCTGACCAAATTGTGCTAACTATAGCGCCAACAATGGGGCACAATTCCTGCCACTGACACCAAAGATGGGGCGTTGTTTTTTCCCATTGATGTCAGGACCTATTCTACTCCCAATGACCATCATCCGGCCCTATGACACCAACAATGGTGCTCACAACAGGGCACAATTCTTTCCACCGACACCAAAAATGAGGCATTGCCCCCCCCCCCCCCCCATTGACGTTGGAACCTTTTCTACTCACAACAACCATAGCCCGGGCCTATAATGCCAAGTAGAACGCCAACAATGGGGCACAATTTTTTTTCCACTACCAAAGATGGGGCATTGTTTTTTTTTTTTTTACCATTGACGTTGGGACCTTTTCTACACATAATAGCCCGGCCTCCGCTAAAGGTTGAAGTGCAGTACGGGGAAAGTTTGGAGACCCCTTCTCCACACACATTTGGGCCAGCCATGAATTTGTTTGCATTTGTATAGTTAAAAAAACAAAACAAAAAAAATAAAATAAAAAAAAAACAAAAAAAAAACACAGCATTAGTTGTAAAAGTCAAAACATAAAATGGGATTGAGAATTGTTGTTTTTTCCTCTTATAGACCAAAAAAAAAAAAATCCTCCTCTTTATCAGCTGCATCGATCGAAGATCCTTGCATGGCGTGATCTCTTCTACGGAGTCAATTTTTCTGCCTTTCCAGAAACTGCAGCGACCGGCTGCCCGGCGATATCCCTTAATGACAAGCTGTGTTCTTCTACAAATCTATAGTAAACAGGAAGCGATGGTAATGCAGACACCATACAAATGGAATTACTGACTCCTTTCATGATCGATCGTTTTTTTTTTTCTTTTCAACATCACAAAATGTATTACTGAAAAGGTCATTTTAGGCAAAACGGAATTAAAAAAAATAAATAAAAAATAATAAAAAATAAAAAAAAAGGAAGGTCGGGTGGTTCAGATAAAAAAAAGGAAAAAAGAAATCCGGAATGTCGAATAGAAAAAAAAAAAAAGGGAAGAGGCAAGTTCGGTTTAACCCCCTCTGCCGAAAAAAAACAAGTTTGCGATGGGTGGGGAGTCGCAGTGAACTGAGACAACCCATCTGCTGAGCCTATCACACCCTGACTGCAGTCTGGATCTGTGTTTGGGCAAAGGACTGACTCTGGCGGCTTTGTTCACACACACATTCCTATGGGATGACAAGCACTGCCCACTGGGTTTTCTAAGGGTTGGGGCCTTGTGGGATTTCAGCACCCCCCCCCCCTCCCCCACCCTAATCTGCTCCCCACTAGAGTGACTCAGCTGACAAAAATTTCAGGCCAATTATAAATCGTTTAACCCGTCCCAGGCCAGGTGGAGGCGGATTGAACGAAACAAAAAAAAAAAAAAAAACGGAAGCCAAATCTTCACACATCTGTAAAGGTGCAACCATCCCCGCGACCGTGGCAACGCACAAGAACGCCGCTATTGTCTTAGAGGACGCAGGTTTATTGTTTGTCAGCTTTCCAAATGCTTAGATGTGATGGCGGATTCGTTTTCTCTTTTTGGCTTGCTTTCTTTCATTTTCATCTGGTGATCCAGCCAGCAAGTCTGTTTTTTCCCCAAAGCTCTCCAGCAGAATGTATCAGTTTACACAGATGAGACAAAACCACTTAACACGTGACGCCGCCGCCCCCAAAGAAGCTCCTGTTCTTTTTTTGAGCGACAAATTTCAGGCTGGGTTCGCACCATTGCATATTGGATGTGGGTTCCCTGCATCCAAATTGCAATAGCAAATTTTGACCGGCTCTCTATGGAGCCGGTTCACATATATCCGCAGTGGCTCCAGTGCGATTGGCACAGGGGTCCTGTGCGTTTTTTGGTCCATTTCCGATCCAAATTCAGCCTAAAATTCGGCTGAAAACGGTGAACGAGGACGCAACGGACCCCGGCCGGGAGCCGCATGGGAAGATAGTGCGAACCCAGCCTCACACGTTGCGGTTTTGCCATGATTGCAGCGCAAACTCATCAAACGCCAATCGTGGCAAAAAAATAAATAAAAAAAAAAAAAAAAAATCGTAGTGATTGGGGTGCCATTAAGACGGAACGGCATCGCAAACGGGTACCGCGTTTTTGCCGCAATCTAGAAACATGGGCAGAATCACTGCAATTCCACCAGTGATTCGAACCACCCAGGTGTGAATGGAGCCTAAAACAGGAGGTGTGCTACTGGTCAGAGCACCAGGTGACAACAAAGAGCCTAACAAAAGAAAACTAATGCAGCCACCACATCTAATGTGACTGACAATGCTGCTGTCTGCTGTGCCTCCAATTCTCACTCCTCCAGAGTGGTGACTCACTAATATATAAGGAGTGTTACTGGCTAGATCACCAGGTGACAACAGAGGGGGGGGGGGGGGCAAAGAGAAAACTAATGCAGCCACCACATCTAATGTGACTGACAATGCTGCTGTCCGCTGTGCCTCACCTTCAATACAGAAGGTGTGTTAGTGGCCGGATCACCAGAAGGGGAGAGAGAGAGAGAAAGAAAGAAAGAGAGAAAGAAAGAAAGAAAGAAAGAAAAAGACTAGACACCACATCTAAGAATTAGGAAGCTGCTATAGAATGTTTGTTTTGGGCTTTATTACCGCTTTAAAAATTGTAAGCTCTTTAGATCAGGACTTTAGATTGTAAGCTCCTTGAGAGCAATGTACAGTACATGTAAAGTGCTGTGTAAACGGTCAGCCCTGTATATACACACCAGTAACAAATATGTAAATAAGATGCATCAGCACCGAGCACACAGATTTCCCAGCAGCGTACGCCCCATAAATCACAAGCGGCTCCTATCCACGGGCGATTCTTTATTGTTTTTTTTTTTTTTAAATCGCACTGTAAAACGAACAGACAAGAAGATCACACAATTGTTTATGACCCTCTGTCTGGACAGTGCTGATTGGCCCTGTGCTGATCACATGCACCTTACCAAGAAAAAAAAATAAAAATAAAAAAAAAACTCTCTGGCAATACACACCAAACTGAGCATGTGCAGAGTGACTCCAAGGCTCTATATTATTAATAGATGGATTGGGGACAGGGGAAGAAGGGGAGGATCAGGGAAGACAGGATCAAACAGCCTTTTTTACACAATGCAGAGGATTAACCCCTTAGGTTCCACAGTGCATATAACAAGCATGCTGCATATACAGACTGATTTTACTGTTGTGGGTTTAGTAACATCTTTCACACTTTTACAGCCTGAAAGTCATGCGACTTGAAGCAACGCCTGTGTAATCTTGGAGGTCTACGGACTTCAAGTCGCATCAAAGTCAGACCAAAGTAGTGCAGGGAGTGACTTGAAGTCACACAGATACCAACGTACTCATTGGAAATCGTGGGGTATGACTTGTCCTGCGACTATGAAGTCGCACAAGAGTGAAAGGGGCCTTGGGGGGGGGGGGGGGTTAGGGGTTTAGATGCTGGGAGGTGGGGGTTTAGGATCATGTGAGCTTTCCGTTAGCAGCCGGAAACTGTGCTGGGAGCGAGCAGGGCATGTACTCTCAGCACAGCCTGTTTTGCAATATTGCACACAAATATGCTGCCGCTCGGCGCCAAGGCCCATCCGCCTAGTGGTCACATATTTGTGCGCTGTAGGCGCCAAGAGGTTAAAAAAAAATGCACATCAAATGCACGTTACTACGCATGCAAAAATGTGCAGTAAACACGAGGTTTCTGGGGTGAATGGGCCCTTTTTTTCCATGCGCAGTGACCTGCGTTTTTACATGCATTTG
This sequence comes from Lithobates pipiens, assembly GCF_037356315.1. Lineage (NCBI taxonomy): Eukaryota > Metazoa > Chordata > Amphibia > Anura > Ranidae > Lithobates > Lithobates pipiens. Next base: position 3,930,032 of record NW_027507892.1, on the reverse strand, counting down.
CGGTGCATTTTTCCCCCCAAGCTTGAATTTCAGTGGGCGGTCAAACCATGACTCAACCGCCTATTTCTTTAACACCTACCCCACCGCAAGTGTAAAAGAGGCCTTACAGTAATTTTCAGAATGCCACCCTCAGGATATGCCAGTAGATGCCAAATTTTCTAAGCAAAGGGCCTGCCCTTCAGACTTTAGTGGGGGCCGGACTGGGGCCATTAGGTGTAGAAATTGTCCTGGTGCCAATGGGAGACATAGTGCCCATCGTTGGCGCCAATGGGAGACATAGTGCCCATCGTTGGCGCCAATGGGAGACATAGTGCCCATCGTTGGCGCCAATGGGAGAAATAGTGCCCATCGTTGGCGCCAATGGGAGAAATAGTGCCCATCGTTGGCGCCAATGGGAGAAATAGTGCCCATCGTTGGCGCCAATGGGAGAAATAGTGCCCATCGTTGGCGCCAATGGGAGAAATAGTGCCCATCGTTGGTGCCAATGGGAGGAAAAGTGCCCCACCGGTGGCGTCAATGGGAGGGAAAGTGTCCTGTATCAGTTGAAGAAAAGTGCTCCATGGGCCGGATAATGGCAGAGGGCCTCAGTTTGGAGACCACTGGGCTAAGCAAATACAAATATAACAAATTCCTCTATCCATGAATGGATGCAGCCAACATTCGGGCAACAATTTTTTTGGCCATCTCCTTTGATTTTGTTAAAGAATGTTGAAACGTATTTTGGCCAAATTATGTGTAACCAGTCGAACTCTGTAGTGTCAGTTTTTTAAAATGAAACAAAAAAAAATTGAAATTCAGGTCATAATGCTGGTTTTGCCACGTAGTGTTGGCCCTGGATCTCTGCAGGCACCTCTAGATAGCAAAGTCAAATCAACCACAGAGCGAAGAACCCTTCGGAATCTCTGGAGGAACCCGGGTTGAGAAGGGCTGCCTATTTCTCCAAAGCAGTAAGCAGATGGCCACCAGCACATGCCGACAATCATGTCCACTGTAATGGAATACTATCACTCGGATTCTGAATAATGCCATAAAACAATAACAGATGCACCTTGCAGAAACCATTGACTAGGGAGGTCTACCAGCCACCGCTCAAAGATCCTTTGAGAACCTCTGGAGGAACCCTAGTTGGGAAAAGCTACCCATTTCCCCAAAGCAGTTAGAAGATGGGCACCAGCACACACTCCACAATCTTTCTGGTCCTTGAGTGGGATACTAATCACTCAGATTCTAATTAATGCCATAAAACAGAACACAAAGGCACCTTTAGATAGGGAGGTTAGTCTGCCACAGATCAAAGAACCCTTAAGAATCTCTGGAGGAACCCTGGTTGAGAAGGGCTGCCCATTTCTCCAAAGCTGTAAGCAGATGGCCACCAGCACATGCTGACAATCTTCATGTCCACTGTAATGGAATACTATCAGATTCTGAATAATGCCATGAAACAATAACAGATGCACCTTGCAGAAACCATTGACTAGGGAGGTCTACCAGCCACCGCTCAAAAATCCTTTGAGAATCTCAGGAGGAACCCTAGTTGGGAAAAGCTACCCATTTCCCCAAAGCAAAGCAGTTAGAAGATGGGCACCAGCACACACTCCACAATGTTTCTTGTCCTTGAGTGGAATACTAATCACTCAGATTCTAATTAATGCCATAAAACAGAACACAAAGGCATCTTTAGATAGGGAGGTTAGTCTGCCACAGATCAAAGAACCCTTCGGAATCTCAGGAGGAACCCTGGTTGAGAAGAGCTGCCCATTTCTCCAAATCAGTTAGAAGATGGGCACCATCACATGCCAATGATCTTCTTGTCCACTGCAGTGAGATACCCATCACTCAGGACGACAGATTTATGAAAACCAAACACAAAATCTGACGTTGCCGATTCCAAAACAACCAATTTACTTGACTTCTAAAGTTGAACCATGATCAGAGGTTCCGATCAACCATCTTTATGTGCCACAGGTCCCATCTATAATGAACGAGATAAGACAAATGACATTGCTTTGGAATCTATCCCCGATAGAAGCCTCTTCCTTTTCCCGCACTACACTTGTCTAGCAGGGTGGAAAATAACAAGGGCTGACCCATCTACACAAGGAGGAGCCGCTCTCGGAAGGTCACTTGCAGTTCACAGGGGGGTGTGATGGGGGCTACAAAAATCTGGACAGACAGCAAATCTGGAGATCAAACCTCTGATCTCAATAAACACGCTCAAATATCAATTCAATTGCACAAAAACATACATCTGTAGTACTTCTCTTCCACATCCGCAGAGCATCCAGTTTCTACAAGAATGCAGTTTTACCGCAATCCTACATCCGCACATAGGAGAAGATAAACAGTTGGTTCAACTTTTTGGTCTATAGGACCCGAGGCTACAAAAAGGACATATACAGGCTTGGGGTTTTTTTTTTTCCCCCTCATCACATTCTATTTAAAGTTTTAAAGTGGACCTTCGCCCTCCCGATCCACTTTCTCCCATTACCCCTCTGACCTCTCCTCTAGATAGGGGAGATGGGGAATACCTTTCTTCTCATGGACCCTCTCCTCACTTTTTGTAAACTCTTACATATATCCAGCAAAGGGACCGGGCTCAGGTGATGCACAGACAAAGATTAACCAAATCCTACATAAGTTGTATCTGTTTATCTGCAGCCCTCTCTCCTCTATGTCCATTCAAATTCCAGAATTTATACAGCTTGTCTGAGCTTCCAGAAAGCAGGGGGCGGGGAGCCGATGTTATACTTTGCAGAGCTCAGGCTGAAATCACCTGTGTCCAATCACACACAGAGTTCTGGGTTTACAAAATCACAAAACTCTGTGTACTATGAACAGTGATCTGATTGTTTCTTCTCCCTGAAAAGCAGGGAGAAAAAACAGCCAGATAGTAAAAGTCGCACACATTACACATTGTTAGACACACAGTTAACCCTTTGATTGCCCCTAAGAGGTTAACTGTCCGTGTACAGTATTATCACCGATCACTGTATTAGTGTCACCAACGACGTCAGTTAGTGTCCCTCCCAGATAGTGTTAGCACCAGATTGCCCCCCACCCTATCACAGTCCCATTAGAAGTTGCTGATCATCCTACCCCCCCATTACCAGTATGCCATCATTTTTTTTTTTCCCAAAAAGTATTTTTTCCGTTAGGCCTCTTTCACACTTGTGCGATTTGTCCAGCGACTTGGGACTGCAAAGTCACATGACAAGTCATACCCCATGATTTCCAATGAGTACCATTCATATCTGTGTAACTTTAAGTCACACTGACTTCCAAAGTAGTCCCTGTAGTACTTTGGTCTGACTTTGAAGTTGCGGTAGTGTGAAAAGGGCCTTATATAATAAATAAATAAAAAAAATAAAAAAAAACAGTGGTGACCAAATACCCCCAAAAGAAAGCTATTTGTGTGAGAAATTAAATAAACTTTGTTTGGAAAAATTGCCAGTTAGGCTGGCCAATTTATTTTCTGCAACCATGGGTTGCAGTGAAAGAAATTTGCTCAACACAGAGTGTTGATGGGGTAATCCCTCCTGCTGGGCCATGGTCTTCTCCTGGCAGAGGGGAAGGGCAAGGGCAGGGCACGAGCCAGGACAGGGCAAATGGCACGGGCACGAGCCAGGACAGGGCAAATGGCACGGGCACGAGCCAGGACAGGGAAAATGGCACGGGCACGGACAGGGAAAATGGAAGGGGAAAGGACAGGGGGAAAAAAAGGGGGAAAGGACAGGGGGAAAAAAGGGGGGGGGAAAGGACAGGGGGGAAAAAAGGGGGGGGAAAGGACAGGGGGGAAAAAAGGGGGGGGGAAAGGACAGGGGGGAAAAAAGGGTAAAGGACAGGGGGGAAAAAAAGGGTAAAGGACAGGGGGAAAAAAAGGGTAAAGGACATGGGAAAAAAAGGGTAAAGGACAGGGGAAAAAAAGGGGGAAAGGACAGGGAAAAAAAAGGGGGAAAGGACAGGGAAAAAAAAAGAGGGAAAGGACAGGGAAAAAAAAAAGAGGGAAAGGACAGGGGAAAAAAAAAGAGGGAAAGGACAGGGAAAAAAAAGGGGGAAAGGACAGGGGAAAAAAAGGGGGAAAGGACAGGGGAAAAAAAGTGGAAAGGACAGGGGGAAAAAAGGGGGAAAGGACAGGGGGGAAAAAAGGGGGGAAAAAAGGGGAAAGGACAGGGAAAAAAAAGGGAAAGGACGGGGGAAAAAAGGGAAAGGACAGTGAAGATCAGCGAAGGGAAAGGGCAGGGAAGATCAGTGAAGGGGAAAGGCTGGAGACAGTGATGATCGCTAGCTGCTATAGAAGATGCTTGCGATAATCGCGAATCCGGCAGGTTGGTTGTACCCAACTTGATCAACCAATTTGGTACATTCAGCCTGCCCATTAATGGTTTGAATCTCGCCCAGTTCAGCATTTGAACCATGTATGGCTGGCCTTAAAAGTAGCGCAGTGCTGAATAGATGGAATTGCTCTGGTTTTGAAGGGGTTAAATCCTTCCGGTGGTTAAAAAAATTCTAATTAAAAGTTAAAACAAAAAAGTACTCCGAAAAAATAAAAAAAATCTAGCAGACTTCAAACGATTACTCAGACAGCAGTCGGCACACACCTACATGACGAATCAGATATATTGGGATGTGAGTGGGGTCCATGTGTCATGACTACATAGTCTTTGTAATGCAAGAGGAATAATGACACACAGCCCCTGTAATTAAAGGCATTGAGACTGCTTACATTTTTGCGCACCAATCCCAATCCCAAAATCTTCATCAGTAACGACTGATCACCAAACGCACAACCGACATGCTGTTTTTGTTTTCTGTGGCCGAGCTGATCCCACAAATATCATTTGCAATGCTGACAGATGTAAAATCTAGGAGGACACCCTCTACACCCCGTTGTTCTATCATCACATTGTGTTTGAATCAGTCACATTGCTTACATCTGGCTGGCACATAGGCACCCCCATAAGCTGCATATAGGTGGACACCTTGGCCAACTCAACCGTTCAGGAGGTGCCGAGATCTATACTGTCTGACTGAAGCTGGAAATTTAGTGGTTGCTTAGGAAATTTCTAGCTACCCCTCTATTGCTGAGGCTCTTCATCTGCAGTGGAGGTTTTTTTTTTTTTTTTTTTTCCTTTTTCTTTTTTTAAGCCGTGAACTGGTGTCACCGACAAATCTAAAAATAGGCACTGCAGCAAATCGCAGACGCTGGATGTGGGATGCAGCAGCCACCTCGTGCTCATTACCCAGCCTTTATTTACATCCCTGCATTAGCCTCTTTAACCCATTTAAGAAGTGCTGCTAATGCTTCCCACCCATCACAGTCAAACCGTCCATTAATCTCTGCTGTGCGCTCGCCATTGCGAAAGGGTTTAACCCATTGAGACTCGCAAGGAGCAGCAACGATAGCGTGCACGCACCAGCAATGCCATAGTAACTAGACCTCACCTTTGGGTTAGAACAATGAAAGATAACTGGTAATTTTTCCCTTATTAAATTATTAAACGTGTCAATGGTAGCAGATGGCCACGGCGCCCCCGGATGGAATAGGGTTAATGCCATTTACATGTGACCCGACATGAATATTTACAGGATGCAGGGAGAAGGGAACAGGTTTTTAACCCTTTTTGTGCCCACGGCGGGGTATTTGGGAGCTTCCCGGCAAAGGAGAGCTGTGATGTAACTGATACGGAGCTTCTAAGGATGGAGAAGTTACGGATCACGCCGCGTTCTCTCCTGCAGTGTGCAGGAAGCCAAGAAAACCCCTTTATGCAGTCCAAATGAATGTCAGACAAGGCAAGCACCACTCCTCTTGGACTGTTCCTCAGGCTCTTCCTCCCTCACCTGTATTCACTTATGACAGAAGCCTCCAGTACATGCGTGGAATAGAAGCAGCTCCATCCCAACCAGAAGCACCTGAAGGTTAGGACTCCAAAAAAATAAATAAATAAAAAGGACTTTGTCTGTCCTATTTTCTACATGCCTTCCTAGATGTCTGCTATTATTTTAACATTCTAATTCTAGAGTACAGAAGGAGAAAGCCTTGGCCGCCGTACACATTGCCCAACCCAAGTGGTTAGCAGGTGAAAGCAGCCTCAGCTCCATTCATCCAGACTACGACTCCAACATGTTTCGCCCCGCCCCTAGGGCTTAATAACTGGGTACAGTAATTCTCGGCTTTGACCTCTACTTCTGGCTCCACATTCCATCACTGTTCAAATATTACCACCTTCACCTCTGTAGCATCTCCAAAATATGTCCCGTCTTAACCAACCACACCAAAAGGCTCTACATTGACTCTGGTTATTTCTCGCCTCAGCTTCTGCAACTTCCTCCTAACTTGTGGTCATTGGGAAGAATTACCCCCTTACAGATAGCTAAAAAGATCAATGGTGTCAGTAGGAACTTATCTGAACAACAGGAATTGCGCATTGCTCAAGGATACCTGTCGGTTGGAAATGTAAGCATCCTCTGAAGGAACCCTAGGCTTCCATGAAATGCAGGTTGAAAAACCCTTCTCTACATCTAAACGTTGTCCAAATATTACCGCCTTCAATTCTGTAGCATTTCCAAAATATGCCCCTTCCTAACCAACACCACCAAAAAACTCCACATTGACTCCTTGGTTATTTCTTAAAACTCCCTCCTCATTGACCTACCTCTACACCAGCCGCTTAACCTTTTTAACACAGAGGAACTCTTGAAATAACTTTGCGGTCTCATGGAACCCCTGCTAATAATGACTATAGCTATTACTCATGATACATTAGTGTGATGGTCAGTGGGAAGAATGGTCCTTACACTTGTCATTGGGAAGAATTACCTCCTTACAGATAGCTAAAACGATCAATGGTGTCATTGGGAACTTATCTGAACAGCAGAAATTGCGCATTTTGCTCAAGGAACCCCTAAGCAACCTCTGAAGGAACCCTGGTTGAGGAAACCCTCCGCTGCATTAAATCGCTGTCCAATTATTACCACCTCCACCTCTGTAACCTCTCCAAAATACACCCCTTCTTAACCAACCACACCAAAATTCTCCACACTGACACCTTGGTTATTATTTTGCAATTCCCTCCTCATCGGTCTACCTCTACACCAGCTTTTCTCAACCTTCAAACAGTGGGAAGAATATTCCCTACATTTGTGGTCATTGGGAAGAACTACCCCCTTACAGATCACTAAAAAGATCAATGGTGTCAGTGGGAACTTATCTAAACAGCAGAAGTTGCTGATTGCTCAAGGAACCCCTAAGCAACCTCTGAAGGAACCCTAGGGTTCCATGGAACCCTGGTTGAGAAATCCTTCTCTACACAGACTATCATCCCTTTCAGTCTATTGTGAATGCTGCTGCCAGACTCATCCACCTTACCAACCATTCTTCTACCTTCTGCTTTTACTAGAGCTGCAAGATTAATCGTTAAAGAATGGAGATCACGATTCAACCCCACACCCAATCTTAAAAAATCATTTTCCCGATTCAGTGCAGAGTTCTTTGCTCGAGCAGATAGCTGTCCAAAAAACAAAAAAACAGGCAGCCTGCCAAGTTTCTGCTTATGGCCTGTACACACAATATAAAAATCGGACAAAAAAAAAAAAATACCACTTTCGAAGCGATCGTACGATAATCGGATCGTTGGTACAGAGCTTTCGAGAGCCGTTCATGACAGTTCATCCAATATTATCCAATCGGACAAACACAACATTTTTTCTCGTATACCAGATTGTACAATTTTCGTTTAATCAGTACAGTTGTCGCCCGAAAATACAATTGAAATACACAACACATGACATCACTTCAGATTTTTCATTCTGTCCTAAGAGAATTTCCGTAACCTCTCCATTTTCGATATGCGAATAGATGTTCGGATTGTATGGACGGGCCACTAGGTAGGGATAAAGAGAAACATTGCAACACTTAGTCCTTCAAAGGAATGAACGTCACTCTGTAAATTAGGTCAGTTTAAACACTTAAAGCAGGAGTAGGCAACTCCCTGCACTTGAAGCCTCTTTTGCCGACACTCAACTCCCTCCCCATCAGCAGAGCAGAGACTCTGCAGAATAAAATGACGGTTGTTACAATTTTTTGTCACACTGTATTTGTTCAGCGGTCTTTCAAACGCAATTTTTTGGGGGAAAAATACACTTTCGTGAGTTAAAAAAAAATAATTAAACAGTAAAGTTAGCCCAATTTCTTTGTATAATAATGTGAAAGATGTTATGCCAGGAGAATCACGATCTTTATTCTAAGCAAATTGTGATTCTCATTTTAGCCAGAATCGTGCAGCTCTAGCTTCTACCAACCCAACAAATAAAATTCAAAATTAGGGCTGAAACAACTAATCGATTAATCGACAACTAATCGATTATGAAATTAATCGATTACCATTTTCATAATCAATTAATCGCCAATAATATAATGGGGTTTAAAAAACAAAACAAAAAACTAAAAAACTAAAATGAGCCCTTTATAATACAAAAAGAGCAAATAATCGCTACTGTAAAGATTACTTTCACAGTTCTAAAGTAAAAAAAATGAACCCCTTCCAGTAGTGATTATCTGCTTTTTTTTCTATAAAGGGCTCATTTTACCACCACAGTCCGCACTGACTAATGAGAAGCGTATCTGAGGCTTCTTCTGGGTAAGGCGAGTATGGAAGGAGATGAGAAGGGAGCTATAGAGCAGAAGATCTTGAGTGGAGTGAAGAGGTTTGGTTGATACTTTGAGATGAGGTTGGTGATGTTGCTCGAGATCTGTGGATGGCTTTTTGTACGTTAGCATTTTGAGAATGTATTTACTGGGTTGGTGGAAGCCAGTGGAGGGATCGGCAAAAGAGGGGTAGGGGACACCAAGTGACCGGTAAGGTGGAAGAGTCTGGTAGCAGCATTCATAATAGGACTTCTCATTGGTCGGCACAGATACCAACTCACCAATAAGTGCTTGCCATTGCAAGCATTAAAATGGCTACTCCACTCTGGAGCTGTGTATTGTGGTGTACTGACCTCTACACGGCCAGCTTGGGGAAAAGCCCGGCCGTTATGTGCAGCAGGGTCTGGAGGGGTGGCCAGGATGATATCTGGAGTTAGATCATCTTTTTTATTTTTCATGTAAATGTAGAAAAAAAAATTAAAATGTTCTCAAATCGTAGGGTTTTATATTTTATTTATTTTTAAAAACAAGCGCAGTAAGGTCAGGGAAGATGTGTATGAGAAGAAATGTAGTACCCATTGAGATTGAGTAATTAAAGATTTTCCTGCAGCCACAATAAAAAATAAAAAACAATTAGATTGTAAGAAACGTTTGGCAGAGTAACACATCGAATTAAAAAATCTGAGATAAAAGGAGGGAAAGAATTCATTCATTGCTAATATACGGCACAATTTAATCAACAACAAAGTCTGGCAGAGAACATTGAAAATTTACTAATTAGCTCGCTAGCTGCAGGTCTTGGAAAAATCTTCCCGTGTTTGGGAGGGGCCTGATTCTCCGCCATTCCTCCTGCTTGTTGAGCAAGTTTTACATTATTATTATTATTTTTTTTTTAGGATTTTAGGTTCCAGAAGATATTGTCCCCGCCCCCCCCCCTCCCATAACATCTACAAATCCTCTCTAAAAACATGAGCATCAGGTTAACATGACAATAAAGGGCCCATTCACGCCAAATCGCAGGTAAAGCACAAAAATTGCACACAGACATCAGCTTCGGGTTGCGTAAATGTGAATGAAATTAGTACAACTGGCTTCAAATCCTGTTGTCCACCTGTAGCGAACTCGTCAAAACGCGTTTCGTCTTTTCAGGGCGTAACCATGGGGGGGCCTCTACGATTAATCCCCCAAAAAGAGCAAAATGTCTCCGTGGGAGGTTTTCTACAGGTGGAGAACAGGAGCTGAAGCCATTTTTACTCATTTCATTTGCATTTATGCAACAGGGAGTTGACTGGTATTGCACCAGTCTAGCCACATGCTGACCCAACTAACACAGGTTAGGGAGGCATTAGAGGCGGAATTATTTTTTTTTTTAAGCCATGTCACACGTTTTTGGTCATGTAGATTTCAATGTAAATGTATGAGACATTCTGCTTCTATACCGACGGATGGCAGAGCAGGAAATGACTGCCAGTGAAATATTATTACGTCTGATGCAGATGAACAATTACAGTTGTTCTAATGGAGAGGAAGCAAGCCTATTAGGTTCACCTAATGCATCTAGAAGAAGCAATGCCATATCATCGCACACAGAACAGCTTGGTATCTCGACGTGCAGGTATGGGCACATAATACAGAAATCCAGGGGCCGGGCAGACAGCTTTGTGTATCTAGAAGGATCTACAGGACATACTATCTAGTGGTACTCTACTGCAGTGTTTTCCTCAACTCCAGTCCTCAAGTCACCCCAACAGGTCATGTTTTCAGGATTTCACTCAGATGAATACGGCTGTAATAATTACTAAGGAAGTGAAACTGATCAAATCACCTGTGAAAAATAATGTTAAGCCTGAAAACATGACCTGTTGGGACACCTTGAGGACTGGAGTCGGGAAACATTGCTCTACAGTATAGACATGGGAGAAGCACACTGCATGGCATTTACATGTAGATATAGATCAGTAATGGCAACCTACATATCGCGCTACAAACAAGTTTCTTTTAAAAGAAGAACTTCAACCAGGTGCTATTGTGCCCCCCCCCCCCCCCCCCGCTCTTCTGTGGCTATCCTACGCAGATGTGCCACAGTTCTATGGGATCTGAACAAAAAATGGAAAGGAAAGTGCCACACCACTGCACAGAGGTTCAGATACAGCTTTATTCCAATAAAAGTCAGGGGGACAAGCCAGCAAGCAAACAATGCTTTTTGGGGGCCCAAAAACGTCCCCTTCATCAGAGCTTGATTGACAACAAATGTGAAAAGACTAGACGTGAACTTTTCATGGTATTCTATTCATCTGTGGAATCCTGCGCTTCACATCTGCCTACCAGTAACTGGGCTCCTGGGATGTGTGACAGGGATATCAGCTACAGCGCTACACCATATGCACTGCAGCCCTTAAAAAAAAAAAAAAAAAAAAAAAAAAGTTAGAAACCTTTCTAAAAAGAAGAAGGACAGGTAATCCAATTATGGAGGTGGGCTCAAAAACAACAAAGCCGTTTTAATGGTTAAAGACCCGCTTTAAGTACTAGGCAGGCTAAAGTGTACTAACAGAATGATCAAACAACACTTTTGACAGCACAGATATGACAGATATGGTATATTATGCACCGATTTAACCTAAATATGAAAAAACGAAGTGGGCCGGCCTTCCCCGGACCCAACACGCAGTTGGCCGGCCTTCCCCGGACCCAACACGCAGTTGGCCGGCCTTCCCCGGACCCAACACGCAGTTGGCCGGCCTTCTCTGAACAAACCGCACAGTGACTGGCCTTTCCTGGATCCAGCACTATTTATAGTCAGGGATGCCATGTCTGCAAAATGTGACAACTTTCATGAATAGTAAAAGTACTGGCAATACATACACATGCGTCATACGGTAAACAGACCCGCACCACAATGTTCCCAATAAAGCTTGGCATTTACAGTGGTGTGAAAAAGTGTTTGCCCCCTTCCTCATTTCCTGTTCCTTTGCATGTTTGTCACACTTAAGTGTTTCGGATCATCAAACCAATTTAAACAATAGTCAAGGACAACACAAGTAAACACAAAATGCAATTTGTAAATGAAGGTGTTTATTATTAAAGGTGAAAAAAAATCCAAACCATCATGGCCCTGTGTGAAAAAGTGATTGCCCCCCTTGTTAAAACATACTATAACTGTGGTTGTCCACACCTGAGTTCAATTTCTCTAGCCACACCCAGGCCTGATTATTGCCACACCTGTTCACAATCAAGGCATCACTTAAATAGGAGCTGCTTGACACAGTAAGGTCCACCAGAAGATCCTTAAAAGTTACACATCATGCCGAGACCCAAAGAAATTCAGGAACAATTGAGAAAGAAAGTAATTGAGATCTATCAGTCTGGAAAGGGTTATAAAGCCATTTCCAAAGCTTTGGGAATCCAGCGAACCACAGTGAGAGCCATTATCCACAAATGGCGAAGACCTGGAACCTTCCCAGGAGTGTCCGGCCGCCCAAAATTACCCCAAGAGCGCAGCGACGACTCATCCAAGAGGTCACAAAGACCCCACAACAACATCCAAGGAACTGCAGGCCTCACTTGCCTCAGTTAAGGTCAGCGTTCATGCCTCCACCATCAGGAAAAGACTGGGCAAAAATGGCCTGCATGGCAGAGTTCCAAGGAGAAAACCACTGCTGAGCAAAAAGAACATCAAAGCTCGTCTCAATTTCTCCACAACACATCTTGATGATCCCCAAGACTTTTGGGACAACATTCTGTGGACCGATGAGACAAAAGTGGAACTCTTTGGAAGGTGTGTGTCCAAGTATATCTGGTGTAGAAGGAACACTGCATTTCATAAAAAGAACATTATACCAACAGTAAAATATGGTGGTGGTAGTGTGATGGTCTGGGGCTGTTTTGCTGCTTCAGGACCTGGAAGACTTGCCATGATAAAAGGAACTATGAATTCTGCTGTCTACCAAGAGATCCTGAAGGAGAATGTCCGACCATCTGTTCGTGTACTCAAGCTGAAACGAACTTGGGTTCTGCAGCAGGACAATGATCCTAAACACACCAGCAAGTCCACCACCGAATGGCTGAAGAAAAACAAAATGAAGACTTTGGAGTGGCCTAGCCAAAGTCCTGACCTGAATCCTATTGAGATGTTGTGGTATGACCTTAAAAAGGCCGTTCATGCTCGAAAACCCTCTAATGTAACTGAATTAGGACAATTCTGCAAAGATGAGTGGGCCAAAATTCCTCCAGGACGCTGTAAAAGCCTCATTGCACGTTATCGCAAACGCTTAGTTGCAGTTGTTGCTGCTAAGGGTGGCCCAACCAGTTATTAGGTTTAGGGGGCAATCACTTTTTCACACAGGGCCATGATGGTTTGGATTTTTTTTCACCTTTAATAATAAACACCTTCATTTACAAATTGCATTTTGTGTTTACTTGTGTTGTCCCCGACTATTGTTTAAATTGGTTTGATGTTCCGAAACACTTAAGTGTGACAAACATGCAAAAGAACAGGAAATGAGGAAGGGGGCAAACACTTTTTCACACCACTGTATAAACAAGTGTGCAGTTTTACAGAGTGGAGAAAAACAGATCTACAGAACATTCACATCACACATAACCAAAATGCGCCAATCTTGGAAGAGCCATACACCATAACACACCAATTTGCTAGTTCCGATACAAATATATTTGGGGGCCTCCCATTTGCTCCCATGGCTGCACCCCGCACAACTACTAAATTATTAGTCAACGTGTGTCCTTCATCCAGCTTGACTTACAATAAGGCTGCTTAAGTCCTCGATTCTTTTGATAGGCAATCATAACACAGCTTTCTCCTTCACATCCACGCCAATACAATTACACAAAGCTTGTCAGTACACACCTTTACATAAGGAAGTCTGAGTAAGAAATAATGGAATCCAATAACAGCATAGTACTATAGCTCAACCACAGCTTAAAGGTATCATGTTTGGTAAACAGAGATGACAGGTCATTCGAGTATCGCTAAAGATTGTGTTACTGTACAATAATAAAAGTGTAACAATACAATAAAATCAGACAGAACACAAATGCAAGCCGGTCTGTTCTCACCCAGCAGTATAGTGGTTAATAATATATGTCATACTAGTCAGTAACGAGGATGCAGATCATTTTTCTGGTCTCCCAAGATGCAGGACAGGGTGTTCCAACCAATGATACACACACACCCCCCTGGGGGTATATATTGATGTGGTAAAGAGTACCTATCAAGGCAGCTGCTACATGTCATAGCTAAGGTCCCCAACTAGCGATGGAAGCTACCATGGTCCTTCCATCTGTGCTGCACCACAAGGAGTGGCTGGCCGTCCCTGGACCCAACCCCGCAGCCGCTGGCCGTCCCTGGACCCAACCCCGCAGCCGCTGGCCGTCCCTGGACCCAACCCCGCAGCCGCTGGCCGTCCCTGGACCCAACCCCGCAGCCGCTGGCCGTCCCTGGACCCAACCCCGCAGCCGCTGGCCGTCCCTGGACCCAACCCCGCAGCCGCTGGCCGTCCCTGGACCCAACCCCGCAGCCGCTGGCCGTCCCTGGACCCAACCCCGCAGCCGCTGGCCGTCCCTGGACCCAACCCCGCAGCCGCTGGCCGTCCCTGGACCCAACCCCGCAGCCGCTGGCCGTCCCTGGACCCAACCCTGCAGCCGCTGGCCGTCCCTGGACCCAACCCCGCAGCCGCTGGCCGTCCCTGGACCCAAACCCCGCAGCCGCTGGCCGTCCCTGGACCCAAACCCCGCAGTCGCTGGCCGTCCCTGGACCCAACCCCGCAGTCGCTGGCCGTCCCTGGACCCAACCCCGCAGCCGATGGCCATCCCTGGACCCAAACCCCGCAGTCGCTGGCCGTCCCTGGACCCAAACCCTGCAGTCGCTGGCCATCCCTGGACCCAAACCCCGCAGTCGCTGGCCATCCCTGGACCCAAACAGTTGCTGGCCTGCCCTGTTTCCAACACCTCTTATAGTCAGGAATGCCTTGTCTGCGACAGGTTACAACTGTCATGAAAAGTACTGGCAATATATACACAACATATACACATGCGTCATACAGTAAACAGACCGGCACCACAATGTTCCCAATTAAACCTGTCAATTATACAGGTATGCCGTTTTATGGAGTGCAGGAAAACCGGTCTACAGAACATTCACATCAAACATAACCAAAAGCAACAGAAAAGCCATATACTCCAACTTAGTTCAATATGATGGGTGAATTAAAAGCTAACTAAACTTGTTGAAAAGTTGATTTGTAAACTTTACATTGGGCCTGTGTGTTCCCTCAAATAATTGCCATGTAACACCTAGAGGGCTGCTGGGGAGGCACAATGTGGTAGTTGATGCGACATCCAGACTGAGCTGTGGTCTTCCAAGTGGTGTTGCAGTGACTTAAAGTTGTTTTCTGCATGAAGGTGGTGTCAGTCAAGTGACCCATTACGCTCACTGTAAGGGCTCTTTCACTGTGGAGGCAACGCCCGCTGTCCTCTGAGAAGCAACCTGCAAATTAATGCTTTTCAGGGGGCAATAGAGCAGCGGATGCAAGGCATTTAGCAGGCGATCCTGGGTGTGGGGCCATAAAATCAGGAGGTTGATCCATGGTTTTACCACCACCCACCTAAATCCTGACATTGCAGGTGGAGGGCATAGTACACATGCTGCAGGCACGATGCTTTAAGGCTGTAGCAATTTAAACTCTACACTGCCTGTAAAACGCACCCATTACAGCCAATGGGACGGTGCCACAGCCGCAAGGCAGCCACTTGCCATCCATGTGAAGAGGCCCTCAAGGAAAGGGAAGTCATTGCAGCACCACCTGGAAGATCTCAACTCAGGATTGTATGTGGCACATAGTACCAATGAAAATCCCCTGGATTTTAAATGGCAATCATTAGAGGTCACAAGGTTGGTCCAATTGATTTTTCTTGGCGTTGAGCTTTAAAGACACCTATTATGATATAAATGGTCTATACCGACTTTTTAGAACTGCAAGCTCCTTAATCCTGCTTCACCATTAAGAAAATCAAACACCAAAAACAAGCATGCAGCCAGTGTTGCACTCCTGACCTTAATTGTCTCCTTTAATGCAATTCTGACATAGTAGTCACCACAAAGAAGTGTCCACACAAATGGTAATGGTCACCGTTATTTCTCAACACATAAGTTTCAACCATTCCATAGGGTTGTCTAATGCATGGCAAAAAGAAAAGAAACAGCTGCATTCCATAGAGTCCCACCATGAAGTTTAAACAAAGCAGTTGGCTTCTGAAATGGGCCCCATCCCAAACCATGATGATCTGGCACTTTTTTTTTTTTTTTACCTCAACTGGGCTTATTTGAAGAGGTGACCTCTACAAGTAAGCCCAATAAGGGTGAAATACATCAGCCATAGTCTAGAACAGTGATGGAGAACCTTAGCACCCCAGATGTTTTGGAACTACATTTCCCATGATGCTCTGGCACTCTGCAGTGTAGTGGAGCATCATGGGAAATGTAGTTCCAAAACATCTGGGGTGCCAAGGTTCGCCATCACTGGTCTAGAAGATGGCTTCCAACATAGTCTGTGCCCTAAACCAGATGCATTGATGCATTTCACCCCAGCTGGGCTCATCTGAAGAGGTGATCTCTATGAATAAGTCAAATTAGGGTGAAACACGTCAGTCATAGTCTAACAGTTGGTTTTCAACATAGTCCACCTTCTAAGAATAAGAATAGTGTAGCGGGTGGCTTTCAACATAATCCGTGCCCTAAACTATGTGCCTTGATGCGTTTCACCCCGACTGGGCTTATCTGAAGAGGCGACCTCTAAAAATAAGCCCAATTAAAATGAAACACGTCAGGCATAGTCTAGCAGTTGGCTTCCAACATAGTCCGCACCCCAAGACAGAAGTCTTGAAGCATTTTACCACGACTGGGCTTATCTGAAGAGATGACCTCTATGAGTAGGCCCAATAAGGATGAAACATGTCAGCCATAGTCTATCAGTTGGTTTCTAACATAGTCCACCTTCTACGAATAAGAATAGTCTAGAGCAGTGGTGGCGAACCTTGGCACCCCAGATGTTTTGGAACTACATTTCCCATAATGCTCCTGCACTCTTCAGTGTGGTTGAGCATCATGGGAAATGTAGTTCCAAAACATCTGGAGTGCCAAGGTTCGCCATCACTGGTCTAGAGGATGATTTCAACATAATCCGCACCCTAGGCCATGTGCCTTGATGCATTTCACTGCTACTGGGCTTATCTGGAGAGGTGACCTCTACGAATAAGCCCAATTAGTGTGAAACACATCAGCCATAGTCTAGCAGTTGGCTTCTAACATTGTCCGTACCCCAAGCCGGGCGCCTTAATGAATTTCACCCTGACTGGGCTTATCTAAAGAGGTGACCTCTACGAATAAGCCCAATTAGGGTGAAATGCATCATGGTTTAAGATAGGCAATAGGTCATAAGCTATCTGTGACAAGCAGGATGAGCTCCTAAAGCCAGCAATCAGTGTGGAGGGGGACTCAGGGAATATACTCAGGACTCGGACTGGTGCAGTCTTTTCTTTGTGTGCACACCTAAAGCGTACCACATTTGCAGGAACTTACCTTTCTGGCAATGTTCGGCTGACCAGCAGCGGTATGAAAATTCATTGTCAATCACGGTTTTCTGGCAAATTGGCTTATCTTCCATAGTGCCAGGACACATATCTCCACAGTCCTTTGGTGGTTTATTCCCGACAATGTAGTTGTTGTAGACCGCTTCCAGGACCAGCGACCAATCCACGGTAGAAAGGTAGCACAAGTCGGAGTTCTTTTCGATCCTTATAGCACCACGTGTAATATTCCGCAAGCTGTACAGCCCAATCTCCTTTAGGTCCGTCATCTCGAAGATAACCAAGGCGTAGTTGTAGAACAGAATGCGGCCACGGATGACAGTGAGGTTGGGAAAAAGGTCGCTCAGACTCTCCAGGCCTGACACCCGGAAAAGCAGTAAATAATCCGTAATCACTGTGAGCTTGGGAAAACGCAAGTTCCGGAAATCTTCAACCTTTGCGGTGGAGATGAGTAAAATCTGGAGGTAGCCTTCAATCACGACACAGTCTTCCAGCTCCTTAAGTTCACTTACATTGTTGCGTATGTCCATGCTGTTGCTGCATACTGTGGGCAACATAAAAATTATAAAATTAGATATACAATGCGGTTTTCAAACAAATCAAATACCAATTTCACTGTTACAGCATTAGAAGATAATCTGTTGCTAAAAGGGGCTGAAAGTAGAACAAAAGTTTTGAAAAGAGTGGAGAGGGTAAGAACATCTTGGTTCCTGGAAAATGGTGCCGCCCCTCGTGTCCAGGTTCCCCTTCCTTCTGCTTCCCAGACCCCCCCGTGTTCTACCCTTCCCTTTAGAGTTTTGCCGGCTTCCCCTCTTTTCCTTTCCTGCTGCAGAGTATCATTTCAGGATGGGGAGCGGGGAAGGGGTTGGTAAATACCCCGTTTCCCCTAAAATAAGACCTAGCGTGATTGTCGACGATGGCTGCAATATAAGCCCTACCCCCCAAATAAGCCCTAGTTAAAGTCCATCTATGTCTTATTCTCAGGGTAGGGCTTATTTTCGGGGAAAGAGGGTGGGGCTTATTTGGGGGGGTAGGGCTTATATTGCAGCCATCACCGACACTCACGCTAGGTCTTATTTTAGGGGAAACAGGGTATGTAATTTACCAGCTGCTTCCTTTTCTGAATGAACTTCCTTTTTCCTCAAATCACTTTCAAGGGCTCAGGAGGGAGACATTAGGGGTCTGTTTATGCCTCCGATATTTTCACCAAAGCACCCCCAACAGAGCTATTAAGATTGTAAAAAAAAATAATAATAATATGATAAAAAGGCCCCTCCCCCATCACAGAGAGAATACTTTGCAATAATAAAAAAAAAAAAATGCAAAGTATATTCTGATTGGATGAGTTGTCGTCGCCCTGCCTCTCCACCTCTACCAATCAGAGATGGCTTTCCATTCATTGAGAAAATGCAAAACAGATCTCTAAATGGCAAGCAGCCGGCCTCCTGTGTTCACAATGCAGCAGTGTCGCCACTCAGCATGAGACCTGGAAGCTCATAGGAGGTCACTATTGTAGTGATGTCTGCTACCGTGATTTCCAGTTTATAGAGCAAGTGACAAATACAAGGTCTGCGGGCCAAATCTGACCATGCAGGCCATTTCATGTGGCCCTTGCACCTCTACGGCAACCCCCCCTCCCATCTCCACCCCCACCTCGTCTCAGCAGTCAGTAGCGGCAAGACAGAATGGCTCCTCCAGATCCTGCATTTCTCTGTGCAGCCGCAGAAGCGATAGGCTATGCCCTTCCGCCCATCCTCTTCCCCGCCTCAGGAGTCGGCAACAAAGAAGAGGGGCAGAACCCCTGGTACAGATTCTGTGCGACCGCAGCACCCCCTTGTCTCCGCCTACCCTGGTGTTGTCATTCAGCAAACTCCAGCCCTCTCTTGGTCCTCCTCCAGACCCTGCACTCTGCTTTCCAGCTCCGCCCCCAGCTTCTTCTCAGCAGCAACACAAGGTAAAGGGGGGGGGGGGTGGTGGCACTATGATGCAAGGGAGGGTGGGGCACTTTTGACATCTAATGTAAGGAGGGTGCGCTAGATATCTAGTCTTACAGATACTAATGGCCCGTTGAGGGCAACCATAATGCGAATGTGGTCCGCAATGAAATGGAGTTTGACACCCCTGATGTAGAGGGATCCCACCGGTATGGAATGTGCATAGTTATCTTTGTGCAAGCTGGCCCAATGTAACTATATAAAAATATTACTGTATTTATTTCACCCTGAAAATCGGGGGCAAATAGTGTGCGTGTTATACATCGATACTGCAATTTGGGCTGCCTAGGAGGGGGGGGGGGGGGCGGAGGAGCGCCATCAGATTACATACAGCGAGAATCTCCCGTTTACTCGGCGGCCTCTGTAATAGGAAGTCCCGTCTCCTGGGCAGTCATTGGACCAGTGTTCTGTCTATAATAGAAGCCGGTCCAGGAGGCGGACTTTGTATTAAAGCATACAGGAGATTCTCGCTGTATGTAATCTGACGTTACTCGTCCCACCCCCCTTCCTGTCCTCTCAGAGGCAGCAGTAATCTAAAGGGAGGCTGCAGATGGGCATTGATCAAGCTGCACTGATGGGCAATGGGGAGGCTGCAGCTGGGCATTGATCAGCCTGCATTGATGGGTATTTGTGAGGCTACAGATGGGCATTGATCAAGCGGCATTGATGGACAATTGTGATGCTGCAGATGGACATTCATCAGGCTGCATTGATGGGCAATTGTGAGGCTGCAGGTGGGTATTGATGGGAAATCTAGAGGCTGCAAATGGATATTCATCAGCCTGCATTGATGGGCAATTGTGAGGCTGTAGCTGGGCATTGTTTAGGCTGCATTGAAGAGCAATTGTGAGGCTGCACATGGGTATTGATCAAGCTGCATTGATGGGCAATGGTGAGGCTGCAGATGGGCAATGGTGAGGCTGCATTGATGGGAAATTGTGAGGCTGCAGATGGCATTGAGTAGGCTGCATTAATGGGCAATAGTAAGGGTGCATTGATGGGCAATTGAGAGGCTGCAGATGGGCATTGTTTAGGCAGCACATGGGCATTGATCAAGCTGCATTGATGGGCAATGGTGAGGCTGTAGATGGGCATTGATCAGGCTGCATCGATGGACAATTGTGAAGCTGCAGATAGACATTCATCAGGCTGCATTGATGGGAAATTGTGAGGCTGCAGGTGGGCATTGATGGGAAATCTTAAGGTTGCAGATGGACATTCATCAGCCTGCATTGATGGGCAATTGTGAGGCTGTGGCTGGGCATTGTTTAGGCTGCATTGAAGGGCAATGGTGAGGCTGCATTGATGGGCAATGGTGAGGCTGCATTGATGGGCAATGGTGAGGCTGCATTGATGGGCAATGGTGAGGCTGCATTGATGGGCAATGGTGAGGCTGCATTGATGGGCATTCATAAGTCTGCACTGATGGGCATTGTTTAGGGCAATTGTGAGGCTGCATATGGGCATTGATCAAGCTGTACTGATGGGCAATTGTGAGGCTGCAGATGGGCAATGGTGAGGCTGCATTGATAGGAAAATGTGAGGCTGCAGATGGCATTGAGCAGGCTGCATTGGTGGGCAACGGTGAGGCTGCATTGATGGGCACTGACCCTTATTTTGCTTCAAAGTTCTTTATTTCAACTTTATGTTTTTGTTCCTGAAACTTCCCTCCTAAATGAAGGTGCGTGTTATACGACGATAAATACGGCAGTTTTCAAGCGCTGCAGCATTTTTTATTTTATTTTTATACTAGGAGGCCATCGTTCTACTTTAAGTTTCCCTTTCTATACCCGGACAATGAATAGGTTAATACAACACACTAGAGCCAGCCTTCCTACTTCCTACCAAAACACTTTTTTTTCCTGCACAGTTTATAAAAGCAGCTTTATCCAGATTGCTCATACTCGCAGCAGACAGAGTGGATTACACAACAACCGGGCTTTTTTGTGCCCCTAGGTAAAGTTTTTTTTTTTCTTCTGTGAATGCAGCTGCTTTAAATTCTCAGTTTTACTATTTTTTATTTTTTTTTAAATCATCAATACAAAAATTTTTGTCCAGTACCTCCAATAATAAATACGCCGTAAAGAGAAAAATAGAATGCCTTTCCAGCAAGAGATTTTGATTACTGCAGTGCTCACCTTAAAGTGGAACTTTGCCCATAAAAACTTGATAAAAAAATAAAAATAAATGAATGTTCTTTAGCAAGGAACTCACATTCCTCATTAATATGCTACCAAAATTGGCATGTGCTGCAAATTGCCTCCAGCATTCTTCTTGCTGTAGTCCGCCATTTTGCTGAAACCCAGAGCCCCTGAGCAGCAGTAAATAAAAAAAGTGGAACTAAACTCATTGATTTAATGGTTTAAAATAAAAAATAAAAAATTAAAAAAAAATTGTGATGCCACGTACACACGATCAGAATTTCGGTCAGAAAAAACTCTGATGGTTTTCCCAACGGAACTCCGACTGGATTTTTCTCAAGCCGTCTTGCATACACACAGACACACCAAATTCCGACCACCAAGAACGCAATGACGTACAACACGTACGACGGGACTAGAAAAAAACAAGTTCAATAGCCAGTAGCTAATAGCTTCCATATCGTAGTTGAATCTGAGCATGCGCAAATTTTTGCACGTCGGAATTGCATACACACGATCGGAAATTCCGAGAATGTGTTTCCGTCGGGAAAATTGAGAACATGATCTCAAAATTTTTGCTGGCGGGAATTCTGCCAGCTAAATTCCGATGGAGCATACACACGGTCGCATTTTCCGATGAAAAGCTCTAATCTGTCTTTTGCTGGCCGAAATTCCGATCGTGTGTATGCGGCATTACATTCCCCGGAACGCTGGGATTGCCAACCGTCGCATGACCTTGTGTACTCAACCTGTCAAGCCAGCCAATGGCTGGCATCATAACTGATCGCATGTGCATTGAAGATCAAACAGAAGCAGCTTTCTTGGGCTGAACGGAAGAAAAAAAAAAAAAGGTCTGCACACCAAAAAAAAATCATCCAACGCGTTTATTTCTAAAACATGACACTTGACAGCCACAAGGACAAGGTTACAGGACCCAGGAGGTGACGCAATGAACAGTGCTTCTTCCAAAGCTTTCTTGGGCTGTCAGCAGATCGGCCTCTACAAATTCCACAAGATCCGCAGTGATATCATTTTATAGGCAGTGGGAGAGGTGTCTCCCTCCCCCCCCCCCCCCCACACACACTCAACCCCATTAATCCTGACGCTTTATGGTTGTCTCCGAGCTTACCAGACCCGTTGTAAGCAATGAGACGATCCATTCCCTCTGTTGCTTGGGCAGGAAGTCAAGTGAGGGCAAGATAGACCCCACTCGGCTCTATGCCCTTGGAGGACCGGAGCGACCTCCGACGTCACTTCCGCCTCTCGGCCTTCAAAAGGGATGGATTTTCTTTTCCCTTAATGGCAAAAATGTTATTTTTATTTTTTGCTTTAAAAAAAAAATAATAATAAAAAATAAAAAAAATCCTTCCCCCACAAATAGAGCTTTCTTTTGGTGACATTTGATCACCTCTGCGGTTTTTCTCTACAAAATAAAACCAAAAAATAAATAAAGGACAATTTTGAAAAAGAAAACAAATTTACTTTCTGCTATAAAACAAATCCAATAAAAGAATGTAAAAAAAATAAAATAAATAAATAATGAATTTCAATTTAGGCCAGGGGTCTCAAACTGGCGGCCCTCCAGCTGTTGCGAAACTGCAAGTCCCATGAGGCATTGCAAGGCTGACAGTTACAAGAGTGACTCACGCAGACAGAGGCATGATGGGACTTGTAGTTTCGCAACAGCTGGAGGAGCCGCCAGTTTGAGACCCCCAATTTAGGCCAATATGTATTCTGCTGCATATTTTTGGTAAAAAAATAACAAAAAAATCCCAATAAGCGTATATTGATTGATTTGCACAAAAGTTACCGCATCTACAAACTATCGGATAGATTTATGGGTTTTTTTATTTTTTTTTACACTAGTAATGGCTGCGATCAGTGATTTTTGACTGTGAAATTGAAGAGGACAAATCTGAAACCAAGTGACACTTTTTGGGGACCGGTGACACCAATACTGTGGTCAGTGCCAAAATAAAAATGCACCGTCACTGTACTGACAGGGAAGGGGTTAACACCAGGGGGCGATCAAAGGGTTAAACGTGTTCCCTGGGAGCGCTTGCTAACTCTGGGGAAATGTGCTTTGACTAGGGGAAAGCGGGAACACCATTCTGTTCGCCTCGGGAATGATCGGTGGGTCCCGGCAGACCCCGATTGGCTCCCGCTGTATCCAATCACAATGTGCACGCCCCAGACTCAAACCAGACAGAAATCAATCACTTACATACTCAGGTTGGAAAAAAAAAAAAGACAAGTCCATCTAGTTCAACCATAAAAAAAAAAAAAAAAAAAAAAAAAAAATAATTATAATAATAATAATAATATGTAAAATAAATACAGGTACGTGATTTTGCGCTTAAGGGCCGTCCTGCTGCAGTATATGTATGTGGGGCGGCCCTTAAGCGGTTAAAGTGCTACTAAACCCACAACAGTAAAATCAGCCTGTATATGCAGTAAAGCATGCATGTTAGAGTTAGAGTTCTGCATTGTGTAAAAAGACTGATTTATCCTGTCTCCTCCGGACCTTCCCTTCTTCCAAAGTCCCCAATAAATCTCCTGATTGCACAGAGGCCAGGGGACAAGCTGCACATGCTCAGTTTGGTGTGTACTGCTAAAGATTTTTGTTTTTTTTTCCCCTTGGATGAGCGCATTTGATTAGCACAGGGCCAATCAGCACTGTCCAGACAGAAGAGTCAGGGGTCCTGCAGCCTCAAAGGACAGTCAGGGGAGAATGAAAACTCCTCCTATAAGCTTATAACCACTTCAGCCCCGGAAGAATTTACCCCCTTCCTGACCAGGCCGTTTTTTGCCATCCGGCACTGCATCGCTTTAAATGTTAGTTGCGTGGTCGTGCGATGTTGTACCCAAAAATGTAAGAATTGATGTCCTTTTTTTCCCCCCGCCACAAACGGAGCGTTTTTTTTTTCCCTTGGAGGAGCGCATGTGATCAGCACAGGGCCAATCAGCACTGTCCAGACAGAGGGTCAGGGGTCCTGCAGCCTCACAGGTCAATCAGGGGAGAATGAAAACTCTTCCTACAAGCATTAACCAGACAGCAATAGAAGTCACAAGACTGCTATATACTGCTGATAAGAAAAGTTATTTAGGCATTTATATTTACTAAAATAGTTGCATTTCCATCCTCTGTGTTCTGTGGGAGAACAGATATAGCGAATGCAGGCTCCTGGGTTTAGTAACATTTAGGTTGGGTTCACACTATCTGTGGCGCGGCTCGGAGCAGGGGGTCCGGTGGGTCCTCGTTTACCATTTCAGCTCTGCATTCAGGCTAAAATTCGGACCTGAAAACGGAGCCAAAGACGCCCAGGAACCCTTCCCTGCAGTGCGCTCTGCGGCCACCCCGGACATGTGTGAACAGGCTCCATGGAGAGGCAGTCACCGTCTCCCAATTTGCGTTATTGTGAACCCAGCCTAAAAGTATATTTTCGTTAAGCACCCCTCCTATCCAGACCAATTTTCGGCTTTCCGCGCTGTCGCATTTTGAATGGCAATTGCGTGGTCATACAAAATTGTACCCAAAAGACATTTTTATTTCCCCCCCCCCCCCACACACAAATAGAGCTTTCTTTTGATGGTAATTGATCACCTCTGCAGTTTTTATTAAAATATTTTTTTTAGAATATATATATATATATATATATATATATATATATATATATATATATATATATATATATATATATATATATATATATATATATATATAGTTTTTTTTTGTCATAAGAATTTTAAAACAGGTACATTTTCTCCTTCATTGATGTAAGCTGATAAGGCAGCACTGATGGGTGGCAGTGATGGGCGCCACTGATGGGTGGCAATGGCAGGTGGCACAGTTGAGGCATAATTGCCTCTTCCTCTTCGGGACCGATGTCCAATGCAGATGAGCCGTTGATGGTCTCTTTTTTTTTCTCCTCACGCTGACAGATTACCAAGCTTTTGTTTACATCATGTGTGATTGGCTGACAGCTGATCACATGGTAAGGAGCTGGGACGGGGTCAGATCAGTGATCACCCGAGTCTCAGTGATCACAGCGCAATCCATGCGTGCCCTGCAGGGAGCGTGCACAGGGGAGGCCGGCATATGCCCGGAAATTCAGGTCCGCGCTGTGGTCGTCATACGGCTATGGTGTGGACGCCAAGAGGTTAAATGCAAGCAGCAGTAGTGCATTTACGTTTTGTGTTGCCCTAGGCCAGACTAAACTCGTATGCCCCCTAATTTAAATATGGCCCACCCCTTCCTGTCAAGGCCACACCCTTTGCTGTTCAGGACATGCCCTGAAATTTTCGAGCGGGGACACTAGTTCTGAGGACCGGGGGGGGGGGGGGGAAATCCCCTTAATTTGCATAGATTTCCTCTCACTTCCTGTTTGGCTATGGGGCAAGAAGTGAAGGGAAATCTCTGCAATGGGACAGGAATGGTAAAAAAATAAACTGACAGAGGCTATAACTTTTTTTTTTTTTCCATTTTAGAGAGAGTAAAAGAAAGTGTTGCCTAGAATTCTACTTTAAGCACAAATTTCTGATAATTTTATGGCGAGAACTAAGAAAACATGCCAATGGTGCAGCAGAAAATTTAGTACGGTGAGGAAGGTTTGTGGTCCAGTATGATAGTACAGTCAAAATTAGAAGTGGCGCTTCCCCCCCCCCCCCCACAGTTGCGAAATGCCTGCCGCCCACCCGCATACCGGAAGCAGTGCAGCCACTTTATGGGGGCGCTAGACTAATTTGCCCCTCAGCCCAGTCCACCTCATAAGACTGGCACTACACCAACAGTGTATCGCAGGCCGGAGGGGACTCTTTCCGTGCTGCCCCCCCCCCCCGTAAAGTGCTGCCCTAGGCCTTGGCCTTGTCAGCCTAGGCCAGGATACAGCGTTGGCAAGCAGTACAAGTACCTGGTATTGACTTGGCATCAGCCTCTTGCAGCCCCGTGCAACAAATGTGAGAGACAGCAGCACAAGGAGTTAATCAGTTCAAGTGCTGAGAAGACGCATGCCGACAGGAGGATAGAGCCGAGTGTCAGAGAGAGAGAGGAGCTCACCGCTGTCCTGCTTCTCTTTTCACAGGCTGGAACAGGTCTGGGACAACCTGGGCTCAGATGAAGTGGATCAGCCCATCAGACCGCTAGAACATCTAGCAGGAGAAAAAAGTCGTACGGAGGAAATCAGTGGACTGAAGGTGCAAATTGTTGGCCGGAGCTCCACTTTAAAGCGAAACAAAAAACTAAAATGTGAATCAATTACCAACTTGTGATCACAAACGACAGACAGAATTGATTAACTATTAGACAAGGAGAAACACGATGTCCCCGTCATCCCCCTATAATCTATGGAAGATGTGCTAGAACTAAAAATTCAGGATAATGTGAAATTCACATCCTGTTCTTCACACTGCAGGATGCTCTGCTCTGCGCGCGGCACCCGGAGTGGGTGGCATATTATGACAGAACAACCTTTCCTTTAACTGTGATAATAATATTTAAGCTGTTTTTTTTTTTTTTTCCCTGCTAGTAACTGTCTGTATCGGTAGAGGAAGGCAGGAAATTGCCAGCAGTTTGTACACAGAGATCGCTCGTCTTGGCTTTGCCTATTGATACCGGCATGCTACAGGTGCCGAGACATCAAGAGGAAGACCCTCGAGACGCAACCTACAACCGCCAATTCTAAAAAACGGGGTCAGACGGATCAGCGACACATTTCAGTCATTCAGCAAGACGCTCGCCTCCATGGAGAAACAGGTTTCTAGAAAAAAAGGATGAGAGGGACTCGAAGAATCAGGAGGAGCACCAACAGGTCTATAAATCGGCACAAATGCTAGAACGTGTTTTTGGCAGAACTGAAGACGAAATGTACCACCACACAACCAAAAAAGGTATATAGACCTCCTATTGGAATCAAGGAACACAGCTGAACACCGGAGCTTTACCTTATACCCCTTTCTGGAGACTATCATCTAAAGCAGCCTTTCTCAACCTTTCCAACACAGAGGAACCCTTGAAATAGTTCTCTGGTCTCGGGGAACCCCTGCTAAAAATAAGAAATCTACAACTCATAATACATTAGTGTGATGGTCAGTGGGAAGAATGGTCCTTACACTTGTGGTCATTGGGAAGAATTACCTCCTTACAGAGAGCTAAAAAGATCTGTGGTGTCAGTGGGAATTTATCCGAGAGGCAGAAATTGCCCAATGCTGAAGAAACCCCTACAACCTCTGGAGGAACCCTAGTGTTCCATGGAACCCTGGTTGAGAATCACTGATCTAAAGCGACTTGCCTTTTTTGGCGGCTCTCAGGGAGCATTACCTTCCACATACTACCTTTGCATGGGATTTACCTACCTCTACCACTTACCCTCCTCTCCATATCAGGGTCCATCCTAAAAGATACCCCCATCCCTCACTTGTACTCAAGGAACACAGCTGAACACCTGAGCTTTACCTTCGACCCCTTTCTGAAGCCTATCATCTAAAGTGATGTTTTTAGTTGCCCTCAAGGAACAGTCCTTCCAGATCCTTCCTTCCCATAGGATTAATTTACCCCTTATCACTTACCCTCCCCCTCCATTCCAGACCCCATCCTGGATGTCACAGATCGCTCCCCCTTGTAATAAAGGAACACAGCTGAACATCTTAGCTTTACCTTATACCCCTTTCTGGAGCCTATCATCTAAAGCAACGTGCCTTTTTTTGGCGGCTCTCGGGAAGCAGTTCCCTACACATCCTACCTTTGCATAGGATTTACCTACCCCTACCCCCTACCCTCCTCTCCATATCAGTGCCCATCCTAAATGTTGCAGATATCTCACCCCTCACTTGTACTCCAGGAACACAGCGGAACATCTGAGCTTTACCTTAGACCCCTTTCTAGAGCCTAACATCTAAAGTAGCATGCTCTTGTTTAGTGGGGGGGGGGGGGGGAAGAGGCCACAATAGAGGAAAGGGGGGTGGGGACGCAACTATAGAGGAAAGGGGGGTGGGGACGCAACTATGGAGGAAAGGGGGGTGGGGACGCAACTATGGAGGAAAGGGGGGTGGGGACGCAACTATGGAGGAAAGGGGGGTGGGGACGCAACTATGGAGGAAAGGGGGGTGGGGACGCAACTATGGAGGAAAGGGGGTGGGGACGCAACTATGGAGGAAAGGGGGGTGGGGACGCAACTATGGAGGAAAGGGGGGTGGGGACGCAACTATGGAGGAAAGGGGGGTGGGGACGCAACTATGGAGGAAAGGGGGGTGGGGACGCAACTATGGAGGAAAGGGGGGTGGGGACGCAACTATGGAGGAAAGGGGGTGGGGACGCAACTATGGAGGAAAGGGGGGTGGGGACGCAACTATGGAGGAAAGGGGGGTGGGGACGCAACTATGGAGGAAAGGGGGGTGGGGACGCAACTATGGAGGAAAGGGGGGTGGGGACGCAACTATGGAGGAAAGGGGGGTGGGGACGCAACTATGGAGGAAAGAGGGGTGGGGACGCAACTATGGAGGAAAGGGGGTGGGGACGCAACTATGGAGGAAAGGGAGGTGGGGACGCAACTATGGAGGAAAGGGGGGTGGGGACGCAACTATGGAGGAAAGGGGGGTGGGGACGCAACTATGGAGGAAAGGGGGGTGGGGACGCAACTATGGAGGAAAGGGGGGTGGGGACGCAACAATGGAGGAAAGAGGGGTGGGGACGCAACAATGGAGGAAAGGGGGGTGGGGACGCAACTATGGAGGAAAGGGGGGTGGGGACGCAACTATGGAGGAAAGAGGGGTGGGGGCGCAACAATGGAGGAAAGGGGGGGGCGCAACAATGGAGGAAAGGGGGGGGCGCAACAATGGAGGAAAGGGGGGGGCGCAACAATGGAGGAAAGGGGGGGGCGCAACAATGGAGGAAAGGGGGGGGCGCAACAATGGAGGAAAGGGGGGGCGCAACAATGGAGGAAGGGGGGGCGCAACAATGGAGGAAGGGGGGGCGCAACAATGGAGGAAGGGGGGCGCAACAATGGAGGAAGGGGGGCGCAACAATGGAGGAAGGGGGGCGCAACAATGGAGGAAGGGGGGGGGCGCAACAATGGAGGAAGGGGGGGGGGGCGCAACAATGGAGGAAGGGGGGGGGCGCAACAATGGAGGAAAGGGGGGGGCGCAACAATGGAGGAAAGAGGGGGGCGCAACAATGGAGGAAAGGGGGGGGCGCAACAATGGAGGAAAGGGGGGGGCGCAAAAATAGAGGAAGGGGGGGGGCGCAAAAATAGAGGAAGGGGGGGGGCGCAAAAATAGAGGAAGGGGGGGGGGGCGCAAAAATGGAGGAGGGAGAGAGTGGAGGAGGGAAAGCAAGAATGTGGGAGGGAAAGGGGGTAAAACAAGAGTGGAGAAAAGAAGGAAGAGCAGGATAAAATGAGGCCAAGAAAGGAGCGAAGGAGGAGGATAAAAAGGGTAAAAAAAAGGGGGGAAGGGGGGGGAGGCTTGTTCCTAAAGCTGTGTCCTGCATCTCTAATATATTTTAGGAATGCTCTTCAGTATCATTACTATGAAGCGAAGACACTCCCCAATGTAATTGCATACAAGTCTATGGAAATAAAAATACATTGATATATCCAAGCACTGCCACACACTCAGGCAAGCGTTGGTGAAAAGGCCTCCCTTCTCCAGCCTCCAGGAGAGGCTGACCTCAGACTGAAGTCACAGGAAGTGCTGCCCCATTCTGTCCTTCTGCTTCTTCAATGGGTGCTTTTATGTGGAGCATCCAATCAGAACATAGCCATAACAAATCCAGCAATCAGTCTATGAATGAGGGAGGGGGCTGGGTTCATACAGGGGGGTCAGTACAGTCCTTTCTTCCAAGCCCTCTCAGGAATGAAAGGAATTCGGGGTATTTTGCATTATTTTCTGAGTGGGGGGAGGAAGAGGATGGCTGAGGAAATAACCCTTTGGCTTCAGGGCTTTTCTCTGCTCAAAAGCACTTTGTCACAGACAGATCCGGCAACACAGAACAATAAACATGAGATGATCAGAATAAGCAGCACATATATCTGCGCTCCTAAATCATCCCGCACAGGCTGCTCAAAATCTGAAATAGAGATCCTTCAAAGATTACATCTACTATAAGGGAAAAAAAAAAAAAACACACACCAGAACACAAACAAGCATGTGGGTGTGTAGCATACTAAACTGGAGTAAAATGGCAACATCATAATGCATCGCCAGGCTTCACGGTTTATTCGCTATGGGATATCATCTCATAGTTTTCTGCCAGGCCTCCATTTCTTATCCAAGTTTTGAAGTTTAAAACTTTACTGCTACTTGTACGCTACGGGCCAAAACAACTGGTCAAACATCAGTAGAATTCCACTTGAAATTTTTCACTCTCCGAACATTCCATTCAATCAATGTTCTAATGCCCAGTGGTTGGCCAAACCGATACTGGTTTTCAACCACACCGAAGAAAAATTTGAATGGAGCAGGACGGATAACATCTCCAACATCGCCAAGACCTCCTGCTCTACTGCCCTCTTGTTGCCTTCCTCCCATGCCAATCTCCAGGACTTCTCCCGAGTCTCTCCCTATCCTCTGCAACTCCCTACACCAACCTGTCCGACTATCTCCTACTCTGTCCACCTTTACGCAATCCTTGAAAACCCAGCTCTTTAGAGAGGACTATCCTGTCTCTACCCAAAAGCATGAAAAGATTTGTCCATCAGCATTACCCCCACAGTTGTTGCCATTTGAATCACTTAACCCACCCTCAGATTGTAAATTCTATTGAGCAGGGCCCTCTGAACCTTCTTGTAAAGCTGGCTATAGACGGGTAGAATTTCAAACAAGAATTCTTAGGAATTAAAGAAGTGGAAAATGTCTATCAAATGGTCGTATATCATATCATATGATGCATAGTAGTCCATTATGCTTTACCTTTGCAGGGAAACAAAAAGGAAGTAAACCCATCAGGGTTCTTAAACTACGGTGACAAAAAAAGTTTTTTCTTGAACGAACAAATTTTCTAACTGTGAATGTGGTTGTTGTTCAAGGAAATGACATTCATTCCAAAATCAAAAAACTTTAAAAGCAAAAATAAATAAATAAATAAAAAAAATTTGAAAGACATTTGTTCCAGCTGACGAATGTACGAAGAATTTTTCTAACAATTTCATTACGACAAAACTATTAGTGTACAGCAAAAACGGCTTTACTGGGCGCAATGATCTGGAAAAAGGAAATACTCCCACCAAGTCCTAAGTTGGCCATTCACCAATTCAAAAAATGTTCCATTACAAAAACATCTGTTGTATTTTCTAATGGGTCAAAGTGGAACTGTAAGAGAAACCAACGGTGCGCATGCTCGGCTCTCGGGTGCTACTGTCACCACAGCCTCCAAGAGAAACCAGTAGGAAAGCCTTGCGGCTTCACAGCCGATTCCCTACTGCGCATGAGCGCAGCACTTTCTGAATGGCCCGGCAGCGGGCCAAACCTCTGACGTACCTCACCGCAGCAAGGTCAGACGGAAGTGGGGACAGGGTACCCGTCAAAAAACAAGTACCCGCTCCCCCCTTCCCCATGAAAGGTGCCAAATGTGGCACGGGGGGGGAGGGGGAAGGACACAGATAAGTGGAGCTTTCACTTTTAGGGCGGATTCCGCTTTAAAAGCAAACTCCCTCCGTGTTATTTCGAGCAACATTGTAAAGTCATTGAATGTACTCGTGAGAATTTTCATTTGTTACAAAATCTACCAGCATATGGCCTAGCTTTAGCCGTGTTCACATTGGTGACCTCAACGGCATGTATGACCAGTATTATACCTCCATTCAGGTGTGCCCGCTCCCCTCGCCCCTCATTTAGATGCGCCCGCTCCCCACACAGATCCGTCCGCTCCCCCCCCGCGCCCCACACAGATCCGTCCGCTCCCCCCACGCGCCCCACACAGATCCGTCCGCTTCCCCCCACACACAGATCCGTCCGCTTCCCCCCCCCACACAGATCCGTCCGCTTCCCCCCCCCCCGCCCCACACAGATCCGTCCGCTCCCCCCCCCCCGCGCCCCACACAGATCCGTCCGCTACCCCCCCCCGCGCCCCACACAGATCCGTCCGCTCGCCCCCCCCCCCCACGCCCCACACAGATCCGTCCGCTCCACGCACCCCATTCACACCCGTCCGCCCCCAATACAGATCCATCCGCCCCCCCCCCCCAATACAGATCCGTCCGCGCCCCATTCACACCCGTCCGCTCCCCGCGCCCCATTCACACCCGTCGCTCCCAATATAGTTCCGTCCGCTCCGTCCGCCCCCAATACAGATCCGTCCGCCCCCCCCCCCCCCCCAATACAGATCCGTCCGCGCCCAATACAGATCCGTCCGCTACCCGCGCCCAATACACACCCGTCCGCTCCCCACGCCCCATTCACACCCGTCCGCTCCCCCGCCCCATTCACACCCGTCCGCTCCCCACGCCCCATTCACACCCGTCCGCTCCCCACGCCCCATTCACACCCGTCCGCTCCCCACGCCCCATTCACACCCGTCCGCTCCCCACGCCCCATTCTTCTAATGCAAATCAACAACCATTTACACTTCCAAGGGAATACGTAAAAAACGTGTGCCATTCACACCCACTCTTCATCAAAATAGCAACAAGAACTGACGCATCCCCTAATGAAAGAACTCAGCTGTTCAAAAGCTTCCCTGCCACGTTTATCATTTGTTCCATAACATGGGATATTTTCCATACTTTCTTTACCGGAACGGAGAGCAGGGACAAGCATATATTACAAAGAAACCCACTTAGTCTGGTATTCCGGCTGCCATTCTGCCGTGATTGACGCATGACAAAATACGTATTTAACCACTTCACAACCAGCTGTGCGTAGGATCGCGTATATACACTATATTGTCACAATTATTGGGACACCTGCCTTTACACGCACATGAACTTTGATGGCATCCCAGTCTTCGTCCGTAGGGCTCAATATTGAGTTGGCCCACCCTTTGCTGCTGTAACAGCTTCAACTCTTCTGGGAAGGCTGTTCACAAGGTTTAGCAGTCTGTCTATGGGAATGTTTGACCATTCTTCCAGAAGCACATTTGTGCGGTCAGGCACTGATGCTGGATGAGAAGACTCAGCTCGCAGTCTCCACTCTACTTCATCCCAAAGGTGTTCTATCGGGTCAAGTTCCTCTACCCCAAATTCATTCATCCATGTCTTTATGGACCTTGCTTTGTGCACTGGTGCTCAGACATGTTGGAACAGGAAGGGGCCGTCCCCAAACTGTTCCCACAAAGTTGGGAACATGAAACTGTCCAAAATGTCTTCATCTTAAGAGTTCCCTTCACCGGAGATAAGGAGCCAAGCCCAACCCCTGAAAAACAACCCCACACCGTAATCCCCCCCCTTCCACCAAATGATTTGGACCAGTGCATAGACACACTCCTAAACCTTGTGGACAACCTTCCCAGAAGAGTTGAAGCCGTTATATCTGCAAAGGGTGGGCCAACTCAATATTGAACCCTACGGACTAAGACTGGGATAACATTAAAGTTGATGCATGTGTAAAGGCAGGTGTCCCAATACTTTTGGCAACATAGTGTGTGTTCACCCCTTCCCAGCCAGTGTCATTAGTACAGTGACAGTGCATATTTTTAGCACTGATAACTGTATTAGTGTCACTGGTCTCTCCCCCCCCCCCCCAAAAAAAAAAAAAGTGTGTCAGTGTCTGATTTGTCCGCCGCATTATCGCAGTCCTGCTACAAGTCGCTGATCGCCACCATTACTAGCAAAAAATAAATACAAATTTAAATAATTCCATGAATAATCTATCCCATAGTTTGTAGAAACTATAACTTTTGTGCAAATCAATCAATACATAGGCTTGCTTGGACTTTTTTTATTATACCAAAAATATGTAGCCCCTTCATTGGTGCCAGGGGGGGTGGGGTCAGTGACAGGGCCCCCATCAGTGGTGTCCGTGGGAGGAATAGGGGGCCCCCCCGTCACTGGTGTCCGTGGGAGGAATAGGGCCCCCCCCCGTCACTGGTGTCCGTGGGAGGAATAGGGGACCGCCCCCCCGTCACTGGTGTCCGTGGGAGGAATAGGGGGCCGCCCCCCCGTCACTGGTGTCCGTGGGAGGAATAGGGGGCCGCCCCCCCGTCACTGGTGTCCGTGGGAGGAATAGGGGGCCGCCCCCCCGTCACTGGTGTCCGTGGGAGGAATAGGGGGGGCCACCCCCCCGTCACTGGTGTCCGTGGGAGGAATAGGGGGGGCCGCCCCCCGTCACTGGTGTCCGTGGGAGGAATAGGGGGCCGCCCCCCCCCGTCACTGGTGTCCGTGGGAGGAATAGGGGGCCGCCCCCCCCCCCGTCACTGGTGTCCGTGGGAGGAATAGGGGGCCGCCCCCCCCCCCCGTCACTGGTGTCCGTGGGAGGAATAGGGGCCGCCCCCCCCCCCGTCACTGGTGTCCGTGGGAGGAATAGGGGGCCGCCCCCCGTCGCTGGTGTCCGTGGGAGGAATAGGGGGGCCCCCCCGTCGCTGGTGTCCGTGGGAGGAATAGGGCCCCCCCCCCCGTCGCTGGTGTCCGTGGGAGGAATAGGGGCCCCCCCCCCCGTCGCTGGTGTCCGTGGGAGGAATAGGGGCCCCCCCCCCCGTCGCTGGTGTCCGTGGGAGGAATAGGGGGCCCCCCCCCCCGTCGCTGGTGTCCGTGGGAGGAATAGGGGGCCCCCCCCCCGTCGCTGGTGTCCGTGGGAGGAATAGGGGGCCCCCCCCCCCCCGTCGCTGGTGTCCGTGGCCACATTTAAGTCTACAGGGAGCCAACTGAACGGGCACCGTCAACACTGGATAAGATTTCTCCTGAACAGGAATGCATACATTTCTAACCCTAGATTAGCCAAGAGGGTTAGGGAAACATGGACTAACAAGTTTTTAATTTAAAAAAAATTCTATTTGGACCTGCATTTAGTGCTCCCGACCCGAATTCACCGGTCCCATCCTAAGGGCTTTATGAAAGTTGTTTAAATCTTGTAAAGTCTTGGTGTACACAATGATCTTCAGACTCATGTTTACCACCTGATACCCATGTGAACGAGAGTGGCCACACAACAACATAATTTTAGAATATCTACATTCCTTTCTGTGAATAAATATAGACCGGAGATCTACTTTCACACGGAAAACATTTCAACAGTACTAGCCTAATATGGTTCATAAGAAAAAAGAAGAAAAAAAAAAAAAAGTTTCATATCAATTTAAATTTTTAAAATAGAGCAAGGAATGGTTATA
The DNA here is from genome assembly GCF_037356315.1 of Lithobates pipiens. Classification (NCBI taxonomy): domain Eukaryota; kingdom Metazoa; phylum Chordata; class Amphibia; order Anura; family Ranidae; genus Lithobates; species Lithobates pipiens. Next base: position 3,894,398 of record NW_027507892.1, on the reverse strand, counting down.
TCTCCCCCTCCCCATATTCAACGTCTCATTGCAGGGATTTCCCTTCACTTCCTGTCCCATAGCCAAACAGGAAACGAGAGGAAATCCCTGAAAATGAGGGGAATTCCTTGGGGACCCTTCCCCCCCCAGGTCACCAGAACTAGTGTCCCCATTGGAAGATTTCCCCTCTACTACTTTTCGGGGGACAACACAAAATTTGGGTTTTTCTTTTACTTTCAGTGAGAACGGTAAACAGGACAAATAGAGAGGGAGAATCTCACCGACGGGGCAAATACAAACTGATAGAGGGAAGAGGAATGTAAAAGCCTATCCAAAGTTAGAAGAAAAAAAAAAAAAAAAAAAAAAATTATATATATATATATATATATATAAAAGGGCAAAACTTTTTTTTTTTTTTTATCCGTCAAGCAAATCCACCTGCTCAGCAGAAGGGATCACTCCTCTGATCCATCTATGTCTGCTCCTCTATGCAGAACGGACACAGACACAGCCCGCTGTGTTCCCTATGGGAGCGGTCGGATGGAAATGGACTGCCTGTCCGGTTTCACCCGACTGTCATGCCATCCGTTCGATCAGTTTTTAGCAAGCAGCTTGCTATAGGTGGAAACGGAGAAGAGGAGGAGCCCACCTGGTGGGGAGTCCCAGAAGAAGAGGATCAGGGCCTCTTTATGCAATACAATTGCACAGAGCAGGTGTTACATGTTTGTTATTTAAACAAACAAAATAAAAAATTTAAAAATTACCTTTAAAAAAAATATATATATATATATATATATATATATATATATATATATATATATATATATTGCTTTAAGTTTAAAGGAGCCAAGTGCATCCTATGCATTATGGTGAAAAAAACACCTGTCAGTGACTGGTCCCAGCCCCCCCCCCCCCCCCCATTGATTGGATAGATTGATAGCAGCGCAGCCATTGGCTCCCACTGCTGTCCATCACAACCAACGATGCGAGTGCTGGGGGGTGGGTCGAGTCCTGCATTCGGCCTCTATGGCCGCAAGGTAACCCCTCGGGGGAAGCGCCTCTCCCAGGGTGGTTATCTGATGTGGGGAGGAGCCGCCCAGGAACCCCAGAAGAGCAGGTTCACGGCCACTCTGTGCAAAACGAGCTGCGTAGTGGAGGCAAGTATGACATGTTTTCTATTTAAAAAAAAAAAAAAAGCACACACCACACAAACCTTTAGTGTCACTTTAAGGCCTGGCTAGTAGCTCAGGACTTGAAAAATTTGAGCCCTGCTTTAATCCATTTAAAAAAAAGAAAAAGAAAAATGGTTTCTTACTGGCCAAGTTCCTATATACAGTGGGACAAAGAATGAACGTAGCCACCCTCTAACAGGAAGTCAGATCACTGCAACACAAACAAAAAAAAAAATTGGGATTTGGAGGATCCATAGAGCAAAAGTAGAGAGTTTTGTAATTGTAATTTTGTTTTTTTTTTTAACCAGAGTTTAGTGTCACTTTAACATTATCCTGGAGAATTGCTGCTGGACCATGAAAACACACACACACACACACACACACACACACACACACACACACACACACACACCAGCCCTCGCATGATCATACTTGGACTAGCTATAGACCAGGGAGACATCTGCTTGTCATTTTCAGCGAATGGACCTGCCAGGGTTGGTCACGTGACTTATTCCAGTTTCTCACTGCAAAGAAAGTTTATCCACATGGGTGAAAAACAAGCTCTTTCTAGATCCAAAGGGCTCATTATCACCTCCTAGAGGAATCCCTTAACCACTTCCCCCGGGGTAGACGTCATACAACGTCATTTACTTTGAGGGGAGATATCTGGATATAGGGCTGCAACTAGATTATTTTCATAATCCATTAGTTGACAGATTATTGTTTCGATTAATCGGTTAATAACCTTCAAAGTTCAAAGTGTGGTGTATAATTTAGTTAATATGTAAAGTTTATAAAAAGGCAATTTATTCTTAAATATCTCTGTGCAGTGGTAAATATAAATAACCAACTATATGGTTAGGGAGCAAAATATCTAATCCACTCTGAGAATAAACAAACAGACAGAAGAGATATACTGTATAGACCATCAGAGGAGAGATATACTGTATAGACCATTAGAGGAGAGATATACCGTATAGACCATCAGAGGAGAGATATACACCGTATAGACCATTAGAGGAGAGATATACCGTATAGACCATTAGAGGAGAGATATACAGTATATCTCTCCTCTAATGGTATATCTCTCCTCTAATGGTCTATACGGTATATCTCTCCTCTAATGGTCTATACGGTGTATATCTCTCCTCTAATGGTATATACAGTATATCTCTCCTCTAATGGTATATACCATTAGAGGAGAGATATACTGTATAGACCATTAGAGGAGAGATATACTGTATAGACCATTAGAGGAGAGATATACTGTATAGACCATTAGAGGAGAGATATACTGTATAGACCATTAGAGGAGATATATACTGTATATAACATTAGAGGAGATATATACTGCATATACTATTAGAGGAGATATATACCTCATATGCTTTCAGAGGAGATATATACTATTAAGCCATATACACACACGATCGGAAATCCGGCCAGCAAAAGACCGATTAGAGCTTTTCATCGGAAAACGTGACCGCGTGTAAGCTCCATCGGACTTTTGCGCCAGCAAAAGATTGAGAGCATGTTCTGACCCGCAAAATTCCGGCGCATGCTCGGAAACAATTCGACGCATACTCTGAAGCATTGATCTTAATTTTCCTGGCTCGTCGTAGTGCTGCACGTCCCTACATTCTTGATGGTCGGAATTTGGTGTGATCGTGTGTAGGCAACACGAGCTTGAGGGGAATGCCATCGGAAAAACCATCCAAGGCTTCTCCGACGAGAATTCCGATCGTGTGTACGGGGCATTAGAGGAGATACTGTATATACTATAAGAGGAGATATATATTATTATTAGGAGATATACACTGTATATACTATTAGCCCGGGTACACACGGTCGGAAATTCTGACGGAAACAGTCCGATCGCATTATATGGTCGGAAAATCCGATCGTGTGTGCGCTCTATCGGACTAATTCCGACTGAAAAAATTTGAGAGCAGGATCTCAAATTTTCCGACAACAAAATCAGATCAGACTTTTTCCAATCGTTTGTAGAGAATTCCGATCGGACAAAGTGCCACGCATGCTCAGATCAAAAGTAGGAGAGCAAAGCTATTGGCTAGTACTAGGCTGAACGTAGCCCCGTCAGACCGAACAAACGTCAAGACCAGTTTTGGACAAAATCCGTCGGTCCGAATTTCCGACCGTGTGTACAAGGGCTTAGAGGAGATATACACTGTATATACTATTAGAGGAGATAAGAGAGATAGATATATATATATAGATATATATATATAGATATATATATATATATATATATATATATATATATATATATATATACACTATTAAAAGGGTGAATCTGGTAAATATCAATTTTTTTAAATAAAAAAAACTCTTAATTTTAAGAACGTTCGTTCAATTTTCTAATCTTTATTGGGGTCAAATCGACGTTCATTTTCAACCACAGTGACGGGAAAATTTGGAAATAATAGAAAACTTCTTGGAATTTTCAGACAGTGTATGTGGTTTTTGTTCAGAAAGGACATTCATTTAAAAAAACGTAATGTTAAAAACAAGTGAAAATTTCAAAACAACATTCTTTCATTCAGAGAATGTACAAAGATTTTTCCTCCGAATATTCTGGTCTGAATACGGATCTGTGTGGCCAGCATAATTCCCTGTACACACGTACAGACATTACGACCGTATCTCATGGTTGGAAATTCCGATCGTGTGTGGGCTCCATCGGACGTTTTCCGTCGGAATTTCCGACACACAAACTTTGAGAGCAGGATCTAAAATTTTCCGACAACAAAATCCGATCGTTTAAAATTCCGACGCACAAAGTGCTATGCATGCTCAGAATAAAATTACGAGACGAAAGCTATTGGCTACTGGCACGTTTATAGTCCCGACGTACTTGTTTTTTATGTCACCACATTGTGAACGATTGGAGTTTGCGACAACTTTGTCCGACTGTGTGTATACAACACAGGTTTAGGACAAAATCCAATCGGAAAAAATCTGGCGGTTTTTGTGGTCTGAATGTCCGATCGTGTGTACAAGGCATAAGACGTTTAGTAACGTAATGGGGTTAAAAAAAAAAAAAAAAAAAAAAAAAAAATTAGCCCTTTATATAGTACAAAAAGAGCAAATAATCGCTACGTAAGGGTTTGTTTTTTTTTTGTTTTTTTTTTTTACCGTAGAACTGTGAAATATTTACAGTAGCGATTATTTGCTCTTTTTGTACTATAAAGGGCTTGTTTTCGTTTTTTTTTAACCAGATTATGTTACTGGACGATCAATTATGAAAATAGTAATCAATTAATTTCATAATCGATTAGTTGTTTCAGCCCTATCTGGATGATGGTTGCAGCAGCGGGCATCAGATATCTTTTTTCAGCCGGCGATTCCCTACACAGCTTAGCGGCTGTTTAGCCGACTATAGAAATTTTTTAAGTACTGTAGTTTGGTGCCATTCCAGAAGAACTAGTTGACTTAACTCGAGTCTGAATATACAAGTTAAGATATATGAATTTATAGGACTTTATGGCCGCACAATATGGAGTCACTTCTGTTCAGTCATATTACTACAGTAAACTCTGTCACACTATTTTTGCTTACAGATAAGCCTATATAACTTGCACAGTTTAAGAGATATTCGGTGCGCATGCAGCCGATGACATCACCGGCACATACTTCTGAAGGTCAGGCTTACAGTGCCGGATATTGAGAGCCCGTGCTGTAAACGGCGGCTCCCGCAAACCCAGGAGACCGGGGGGGGGGGGGGGAAGATGCCAGCCCTCTCAGCGGTGACATCGCGGGCGCTGGAGTCTCTCATAAAGTGCTAGTATGCTATGAATACTAGCACATTATGACACTTCCATGCAGAGATTTTTTATTTTTTTCCTAACCACATACCGTTTTAAAGTGTATTTTTTTTCTCAAAAAATAAAATCGCGTTTGAAAAAATTGCTGCGCAAATACATATAAAAAATAAAATAAAAATAATAATATAAAATATTCGCAATGACCGCCATTTCATTCCCTAGGGCAGGGATATGCAATTAGCGGACCTCCAGCTGTTGCAAAACTACAAGTCCCATCATGCCTCTGCCTCTGGGTGTCATGCTTGTGGCTGTCAGAGTCTTGCTATGCCTCATGGGACTTGTAGTTCTGCAACAGCTGGAGGTCCACTAATTGCATATCCCTGCCCTAGGGTCTATGCAAAATATAGGTTTGAGGCAGCCATGCAAGTAGCATTTTCATGAAGAGGTTAGAAATGACAGCCTACATATTTCCAAGATTTAGGACAAGCCAGCCAGCAACTTCAATGACGATTTATCACATCGTTTTCTATACAGAAACATTTCAGACAATGGCAAACTTTACATTTTTGTAAGCGGTTATCTGCGTATAATGAGAGATTTGAATGATAATCTTTTACTGCGCTAATTTCCAGTTGCAAGCATAATTTCTGTGTTCCAAATTCAGTTCCTAGTTTTTTTTTTTTTTTTTCTTAACCCTACATTCTCAAAAAAGGGACAAGCGATGCTGAAATCCTGCGTTTTAAAAAAGAAAAAAAGTGATGGCAGATAATAGGCTGGTGATCCCCATCCCCAATCTGTATAGAGGAATCAGGACCTCCTATCTGCCGGTGATCCCCCTAGTGCTATAAAAGATCTATATAGAGAAAAACGGGACCTCTTTCCTCCGGCTGGTGATCCCTCTAGTGCTATAAAGATCTATATAGAGAAAAACGGGACCTCTTTCCTCCGGCTGGTGATCCCTCTAGTGCTATAAAGATCTATATAGAGAAAAACGGGACCTCTTTCCTCCGGCTGGTGATCCCTCTAGTGCTATAAAGATCTATATAGAGAAATCAGGACCTCCTTCCTTTTGCTGGTGACCCCTCTAGTGATATAAAGATCTAGATTATTATTATGCAGGTTTTATACAGCGCCGACAGTTTACGCAGCGCTTTACAACATTAGGGTAGACATTACAATACAAGACAGGGGGAATCAGAGGGCCCTGCTCGTTAGAGCTTACAATCTAGGAATCTATATAGAGGAATCAGGTCCTCCTTCCTTCTGCTGGTGATCCCTCTAGTGATAAAGATCTATAGAGAGAAAAACAGGACCTCATTCCTGTTGCTGGCGATCCCTCTAGTGAGATAAAGATCTATATAGCGGAATCAGGACCTACTTCCTTCTGCTGGTGACCCCCCCCCAATGCTATAAAAGATCTATATAGAGAAAAACAGGACCTCCTTCCTTCCGCTGGTGATCCCCCTAGCGATCTAAAAATCTAAAAAAACAGAAAAACAGGACCTCATTCATGTTGATGGTGACCCCTCTAGTGAGATAAAGATCTATATATAAAAAAAAATAAGAATTAAAAAAAAATAAAAAAAAACACAGGACCTCCTTCCTTCTGATGGTGACCCCTCTAGTGATATGAAGATCTATATGAAGGAATCAGGACCTCCTTCCTCCTGCTGGTGACCCCTCTAGCGATATAAAGATCTATATTATTATTATGCAGGTTTTATATAGCGCCGACAGTTTACGCAGCGCTTTACAACATTAGGGTAGACATTACAATACAATTCAAGACAGAGGGAATCAGAGGGCTCTGCTCGTTAGAGCTTACAATCTAGGAATCTATATAGAGGAATCAGGACCTCCTTCCTTCTGATGGTGACCCCTCTAGTGATATGAAGATCTATATGAAGGAATCAGGACCTCCTTCCTCCTGCTGGTGATCCCTCTAGTGACACACCTCAGAATTCTATTCACCCTCCCTACTGTCTGACCAACAGGTTTGCTCATTATGGTCTCAGTTCACATAGGTTAGGCTTCCACTACTGCCACTTGAAAGTCGCACGATATTTGCCACGACTTGAAACAATGCCTGTGTTTTCTTGAGGTCTGTGGACCTAAGTCGCATCAAAGTGGGACCAAAGTAGTGCAGGGACTACTTTGAAATCGCACAGATATGAACAGTACTCACTGGAAATCATGGGGTACAACTTGTCATGTGACTTTGCAGTCTCAAGTCACATGACAAGTTGCGCTAGTGGAAACCGAGCCTAAAAGGATATTGCATGCGAAATTTGGGTCACATGGCACACTTTTCCCAAATATCGCATGCAATACTGAAAATGTCAATTCACTGTACCTTTATGTGAGATTTACCTGAAAACGCAAAAACTCTCTTTAAATACTGCATAAGTGTTAAAGTCAATTCACTAATGGAAATAAATTCTTGCATTAAATAGGTAGTGGTGTAGGCATGTGATAGAGAATGTATATCATTTCAGCTGGTCCTCAAGCAGTCCTAGCCCGCTGGCATACTTAGCCAGAAAATAACTGGCTGTTAAGGACGTGACAGGTGCCGGCTCCTTAACAACTACAACTCATCTGCTGACAGATGGGTCTGGTATGAATTTTGAGCGGGACATAACGCCAAAAATAATAAAAAGTAAATAATAATAATAATAATAAAAGTAAAAATAAAAATATGGCATGAGGGCCCCCCTCAAAATCCATACCAGACCCTTATCAGAGCATGCAGCCCGGCAGGCAAGGAGAGGATGAACATGTGCTGTCTGGAACACGACGCTTGGCTCCCGCAGAATGACAGCGCCACTGCCCACCTACAACTAAACTAAGGAGTAGGATCACTCTGCCCCTTGTGAGATCATCAACTCAGAATTACCAGTTAATGGCATCACAGGGGGGCTTGGTCACCCGGTGAACTCGCCCCTTAGCTTACTTAGCGGTGGGTAGGTTCTGTCAGTTGGCGAGGGCCAAGCACCGGGTGCAGAATGGGCTCATTCATCCTCTCCTTTCCTGGCTTTCATGTTCCGATAAGGCTCTGGTATGGATTTTGCGGGGGCCCCTTTTTTTTGTTTTGTTTTTTGTAGCGGCATCCCCTTCAATATTCATACCAGACCCAAAGGGCCAGCTCCTCTTTTGTCTACATTCTGAAGATATGTCATGGTTGCTAATGAAGTGGCGGGTGCCAGCTCCTTAACAACCAGTTATTTCCTGGTTAAGGATGTGACCCAGGCTTTTTTTTTTTTTTTTTATGGAAGGCCACCAGCGCTCATTACGACTGACACTGGATTTACTATGGGGGGACGCTTTAACACCGTAATCGATCCACTGCTCCTTATCTCAGGAAGACGCTACCAGGATCTATTCCGCGTACATGTTTCGAGGAGGATTCCCTCTTTATCAGAGCCAAGTAGAAGACGGGATCCCCCTCGAAAAACATGCAAGCCGAATACATCCAGGTCGGCGGGTGCAGTGGATCGGGCAAAACATTGTCTTTAGACGATTTTGATGAGCATGTTGTACACGGTTGTTTGCGAATATACAACACGCTCATCAAAATCATCTAAAAGACAACGTTGCCAGACGTACGGCACCTGCTCCTTATCTCGGGAAGGCGCCATCTGGATCTATTTGGTGTAGGTGTTTCGAGGAGGATCCCAGCTTCATCAGAGCCAAATAGAAGAGGGAATCCCCTCTCGAAACACGTAAGCCGCATAGATTCAGGCGGCAGGTGCAGTGGATCGGGCAACATTGTCTTTAGATGATTTTAATGAGCGTGTTGTACACAGTTGTCTGTGAGTGTACATCCGTTTTGTTTTCTTTAATAAATGGTTTACAAAAAGGAAATGCACTAGACTGGTGCGCCCTTTTTGCTTTTGCAATGGGTGATGCTCAAAATGTTTTCTTGGGTGCAAAGCCTTTAAAATCGGGGGTCTCAAACTGGCGGCCCTCCAGCTGTTGCTAAACTACCCAAGTCCCTTCATGCCACTGTCTGTGGGAGTCATGCTTGTAACTGTCAGCCTTGCAATGGCTCATGGGACTTGTAGTTTTGCAACAGCTGGAGGGCCGCCAGCTTGAGACCCCTGTTCTAAATAGAGCAGGTTCCTGTACTTATGCCTCCCACTGCACTAAGCAAAAGCAAGCCAGGCACTTAGGGCTCCCCCCCCCCCCATATCACAGGGATCAAAAACCCCTATAAGCCCCAGGAAGGTCAGGAGGTGCTTCTGCTGCACTGTACAAGGTCACGAAAGACAGGCAAGCCTTCATCTGCCGTCTACACAAGTCCTAAAAAAAAATAAAAAAAAAAGACCTCATAAGTTCTGCAACAGATATCATTTACACATTTATCACAAAAGGATTATGAAAGCAAAAAATAAAATGCTCTCTACTCCAAACACACACATAGTACTGTTTTGGGGGAAGATAAAAGAGCCTCTTCATCTTCTGCAGGTCGATAAATCAAAATAATTCAGAACAAAACAATAAAAAGTCCACCAGCTGCTGGCAAGCATGAACTGTTCTCCACCAGGGAAGGAGATACACGGCACAGCTGGCCTCGGGCGTAGAGCTGAGCCTGGGAGGGATCCGGTGCTGCGGAGAATTAGATATCGCATAAATATTTTTCAATTTGAGGCAACGTCCTTTCTTAGACCGGGGGGGGGGGGGGGGGGCCCTCTTTTCTTGGCAACCAGACTGAGGACCATTTCAATGGAGTGGAATAAAAATAGGAGCGACGCTCTGCATTAGGATCACGTGGTCGTTTTTTTTTTTTTTGGTTTTGTTTTTAGTCTCTGTGTTGAAGAGGACTCATTCAGAAACACATGATAGTAGAAATGCAGATACAATTAGGAGTATTAACCCCCCCCCCCCCCCCTCACCGGTCTGCATGCAGCTAAAAACACAAACAAGCACTTGCAGACAATTCTTCACCAGCATGGCAGCCGTACAAACCACCGGGTTTGGGACACACAGGAGCAAAGCATCAGAAAAATAAAAGCCCCATAGGCCTTACAATGCTCTTATTATGGCAGTGCAGGGTCAGCCCTTCCGTCCTAATCAACTCAAGTCAAGTACTCGCCGATACTTTGCGGTGCGATTTGCGTCTATACAAAATGAATGGGCTCAAATCAAACTGTAAAGAAATCGCATTCAAATTTGAACAGGAATGCAGTGCCATCACTGCAATTTGATCTGCAGCTTCTTGCCCTTTAGACCCCCCCACAACTACTGGCCAGGGTTGTGGGGAAGAGGCCCTTGTCCCCATCAACATGGTTGAGGGCATGTGGCCTGGTATGGTTCAGGAGGGATGAACCGATACCTTATTTTTTATAAATCGGAGAGTGAACCGGAGAGTACAAGACGCACCAATACTTTCGGTCAAGTACTTGCCAATACTTTGCATCTATAAAAATGGACTCAAATAGCACTATATGCGCTTTGAACAGGAATGCAGTGCAGTAACTACTTTTCAGTTTTTCATGTGAGCGTAATCTGGAGCCTCTTGCCCTTGCTCAGACCCCCACAACCACTGGCCAGGGTTGTGGGTAAGGGGCCCTTTCCCCCCCATCAACATGAGGGCAAGGCGCTTGGGAGGGGTTGGCATGTTGAGGGTATGTGGCCTGGTATGATTCAGGAGGAATGCACCAATGCAGTTTATTTGTTTGGAATTGGAGAGTACGAGTACCGTTACTTTAGGTCAAGTACTCGCCAGTCGCCTATACTTTGCAGTGTGATTTGCGTCCATACAAAATGAAGGGGCTCAAATCACACTGTAAAGAATCATATGCTATTTGGACAGGAATGCAGTGTGATCACTACTTTTAAGTTTTTCATGTGTGCGGAATCTGGAGCAAAAAATTTTTATACCATTTTAGCTTTTAGGATTCTAAAATTGTATTGCTCCAACCTAATTTTTATGGACAAAACCTCAAAAATTGACAAAACACAATGAAAAAAAAAAAATAATAATAATAATAATAATATCACTGGTCGAGTAATTACATACAGATATTTCTTATTTTTCGGATTTAAAAACAATACTTTACATTTAGATACTATATAACAACCTCACACAAGTTCAGCTTGCATCCTAAATGAGTCACAGCTGCTTAAAAAGAAAATAAAAAAAATAAAAAATAAAAAGTAGATTTTTGGATGATACAGCAAAGCATCCCAGAAACTCCGGTTCAAAACCAAACATTACACCAGCAAAAAGGAAGAAATAAGAGTAAAAGAAATGTACAATTTGTCAACAACCTAAACTAAAATGTATTGTTTTTGAAAAAACACTAACAATCTAGGAACCCAATGGGCCAAGAGGCGATTTCAAACCTTCTATACTATCTGGGCTGAAAGCTTGCAACACTGGTAAAAATTGTCAACACCCTACATTTTTAAATATTCCGTTATATACAAGATGGTACAAATTATATTTAGTTAGTTGATCAGATAATTCATAAAACAGCATTTTTCACTAGTAACTAAAATGTGTTTTTGCCAATTTAGTTGTTGGGTGGAGGATAAAATAAAATAGTAATCTCATCAATGGACTAGAAAGATGCTTCCATTTTTGTTTGCATACTGCCCAACAGGCAGCTTGGGCAGTAGCTATACAGGCAGCTTGGGCAGTAGCTATACAGGCAGCTTGGGCAGTAGCTATACAGGCAGCTTGGGCAGTAGCTATACAGGCAGCTTGGGCAGTAGCTATACAGGCAGCTTGGGCAGTTGCTATACAGGCAGCTTGGGCAGTTGCTATACAGGCAGCTTGGGCAGTAGCTATACAGGCAGCTTGGGCAGTAGCTATACAGGCAGCTTGGGCAGTTGCTATACAGGCAGCTTGGGCAGTAGCTATACAGGCAGCTTGGGCAGTAGCTATACAGGCAGCTTGGGCAGTAGCTATACAGGCAGCTTGGGCAGTAGCTATACAGGCAGCTTGGGCAGTTGCTATACAGGCAGCTTGGGCAGTTGCTATACAGGCAGCTTGGGCAGTTGCTATACAGGCAGCTTGGGCAGTTGCTATACAGGCAGCTTGGGCAGTTGCTATACAGGCAGCTTGGGCAGTTGCTATACAGGCAGCTTGGGCAGTTGCTATACAGGCAGCTTGGGCAGTTGCTATACAGGCAGCTTGGGCAGTTGCTATACAGGCAGCTTGGGCAGTTGCTATACAGGCAGCTTGGGCAGTTGCTATACAGGCAGCTTGGGCAGTTGCTATACAGGCAGCTTGGGCAGTTGCTATACAGGCAGCTTGGGCAGTTGCTATACAGGCAGCTTGGGCAGTTGCTATACAGGCAGCTTGGGCAGTTGCTATACAGGCAGCTTGGGCAGTTGCTATACAGGCAGCTTGGGCAGTTGCTATACAGGCAGCTTGGGCCAGTTGCTATACAGGCAGCTTGGGCAGTTGCTATACAGGCAGCTTGGGCAGTTGCTATACAGGCAGCTTGGGCAGTTGCTATACAGGCAGCTTGGGCAGTTGCTATACAGGCAGCTTGGGCAGTTGCTATACAGGCAGCTTGGGCAGTTGCTATACAGGCAGCTTGGGCAGTTGCTATACAGGCAGCTTGGGCAGTTGCTATACAGGCAGCTTGGGCAGTTGCTATACAGGCAGCTTGGGCAGTTGCTATACAGGCAGCTTGGGCAGTTGCTATACAGGCAGCTTGGGCAGTTGCTATACAGGCAGTTTGAGTGGATTTAGGTTGTTACTATACAGCCAGTTTGGTTTGTTGCAAGTCATTTCTATACAGGTAGGTTGGGTTGTTGCAAGTCATTGCTATACAGGCAGTTTTGTCTGTTATAAACCTTTTGAAGAAGCTCAAAAAAAATAAAAATAAAATAAAAAATAAGCCAATTTACACCTGTAGGCTTCTTTACAGAACATATCTTTATCTTCTGCTGTCCTACCCAATTGTTTTTAAAGTATTAACCTGAGTTGTAATTTATCACATACCAAAGACGTGACTAACAACTGAATGTACACATCTGAAAAAAAAATGTTTTTCAAAAACAAATCGAGGCTTGCTTTCTCAACATGTCTAAAAAGGCAACATGTCAAATACACAAGTAAAACACAAAAGAAAGATTATTAAAAAAAAAAAAAAAAGGGAAGAAGGACTGAGCTAGTTTATGTAGAATAAAAAGGAGCTAAAAATTCAAAATTATAAAAGATCTGACTGCTCCCTCATGGCTGAAATGTGTAGGCAAAGGTGAAGAACAAATGACCAAAAATAGACGAAAAGTGACAAAACTTTCAAGCAAAACAATCCACAGCCAAACTGCAAGCAGCAGAAAAAAAAAGGTTATTTCTTATCCCTAGGTTAGGAGCTCAAAACTATTTCAAAAATGTTTACAAGCCAATACACGTGGGGGAAAAAATACCCTCCGCTACATAATGTGAGGAAGTCATTACAAGACCGAGGAGAACAAATACTTTTTTTTTTTTTTTTCCCCTCTCTATAGCTGTAGAAAAACAGATGGAGACAAAATATAAACTGAAACTAGACGGAGGCAAAATAAACAGATTTTTTTTTTTTTTTTTATAATAACTGGCTCAGAAAATATACCGTATCTTATCAAACCGTTGATTGTAAAATGATCTGTATTATAAAACTGAGTTTTAGAAATTGTTCTACTAATAAGTTCTGTAGCGGTTGCAGAGAATTGGGTGTTGGGTATTTTTAGGGTTTTTTTTTTATGTTGCAACGTGCTTCTATTTGCTATCTGTTTGTATTTGATCTGTATTATAAGGAAGTCTTATAAGAGAAGTTGGGAATTGTACCGATACGCTCTGTAGAGGATTGGGTACCGAGATAGTCCATTATTCTTCCTACTCGGGGGTTCTGTAGGAGTCACTCCTGGTTATTCCCCCATTATTCCTCTACAGAAGTTTCAAAGTGGATGGGAGGCATTTTATTTATGTTATAGTGCGTTTCTAATGCATTGGTTTGTATTCGATCTTTTATTATAAGGAAGTCTTAAAAGAGAAGTTGGGAATTGTTGTTGCTAATATGTTCTATAGAGGGTGGAAGAAATTTTATTTATTTTAAAATTTACTTTGTAGTGTGTTGCTATGGTATATGTATGCGATTGTTATTATAGGGAAATCTAAGGGGGAAGTTGGGAATTGATGTACTATATATTTATATTCTGTAGAGGATGGAAAGAAGCGGGTGGGAGGTATTTTGTTATATTTTTTAATGTTATAGTATGTTTCTATGCTTATGTATCTGCTTGTATTTGACCTGTACTATAAGGAAGTCTTATGGAGGGAAGTTGGGAATTGTACTAATACGTTCTGTAGAGGATTAATGGAATTGGATGAGAGATTTATTTTATTTACATTGTAGTGTGTTTCTATGTTTATAGTGCATTGGTTTGTATTTGATCTTTATTATAAAGGAAGTCTTAAAAGAGAAGTTGAGAATTGTGGTGCCAATGCGTTCTATAGGAGGATGGATGCAATTTGATGGGAGAGATTTTATTTTATTTAAGGTGTAGTGTTTTTATATTAAATGTATTTAATCTTTATTATAGGGAAGTTGGAAATATTGCTGTAATATATATGTTCTGTAGAGCATGGAAAGAACTGTGTAGAAGATATTGTTTTATTTTTATGTTATAGTATATTTCTATGCTTATGTAGCTGCTTGTATTTGACCTGTACTATAAGGAAGTCTTATGAGGGAAGTTGGAAATTGTACCAATACGTTCTGTGTAGGATTGATGGAATTGGATGCAAGATATTTATTTTATTTACGTCATAGTGTGTTTCTATGTTTATATTGTATTTTTTTTTTTTTTAAGTAGTAGTGTTTCCTTATGTATCGGTTTGTATTTGATCTTTATTATAAAAAGGGAGTCTTAAAAGAGAAGTTGAGAATTGTTGTGCAGATACCTGCTATAGACGATGGGAAAGATTTTATTTAATTTTTTATTTAAGGTATAGTGCGTTTATATTGTATCGGTTTGTATTTGATCTTTATTATAGGGAAGTGCTGTACTGTATATATGTTCTGTAGAGGATGGAAAGAAATAGGTGGGGGGCAATTTTGTTTTATTTGTATGTTCTAGTAGGTTTCTGTTAATATGCATCTGTTTGTATTGGAGCTGTATTAAGGAAGTCTAAAAAAATAAATAAATAAATAATAAAAAAAAGTCGGAAGTTGCTGAACTCTATAAAGACTTCTTTAGAATAAAGATCAAATACAAACCGATAAATAAGGAAACACTACAAACTTCAAAAAAAAATTGAAGAAAAAATAATATACATCCCACCCAATTCTATCCATCCTCTGCAAAATATATTGGTGCAACCAACTTCCTTATTAATACAGATCAAATACAAAACAGATATAACATAGAAACATACTATAAACGTAATAAAAGAACTCTCGCCAAATTCCATCAATTCTCTGCAGAGCATATCAGTAAAACAATTCCCAACTTCCCCTCATAAGACTTTCTTATAATACTGATCATATACAAACAGATACGACATGGAAACATGCTATAAAAAAAAAAAATAAGTAATAAAAACATAAAATACCTCCCACCCATTTCCATCAATCCGCTACTGAACATGAGTACAATTCCCAACTTCCTCTCATAAGACTTCCTTATAACACTGATCATATACAGATGCATATAAGCACACAAATAAAATATATTTATAAAAAAAAAAAAATATTAAAACTAAAAAAAAAAACAAAAAAAATTAAAAAAAAAAAACTCCCACCCAATTCTATCCATACTCTACAAAATATATTGACGCAACTATTCCCATCTTCCCCTCATAGCACTTTCTTATAAAACAGATCAAACGCAAAACAGATACATACATTATAAACATACTATCACATAAAAATAAAATACCTCCTGCCCAATTCCATCCATCTTTGAAGTATAAAACTGCAACTATTCCCCAATACCGTATAATACAGTCTGTATAGGATGGAACAAATTGGGTAGCAGGTATTTTATTTAATTATGTTATAGTAGGTTTCTATGGTAATATGTATCTTATTTGTATTCAATCTGTATTAGAAGGGTGTTGGGAAATATATCATTTTTATACTCCATGGAGGATGGATGGAATTGGATGGGAGGTATTTGATTTTATTATGTTATAATATGTTTCTATGTTAATATGTATCCATTTGTATTTGATCTGTATTACAAAAAGGAACTTGAGAATAGTTGCACTTTTATACTTCATGGAGAATGGATGGATGGATGGATGGATGGATGGATGGAATTGGGTGGGAGGTATTTGATTTTATTATGTTACAATATATTTGTATAAAAAGGAACTTGGAATAGTTGCACTTTTATACTTAATGGAAGATGGATGGAATTGGGCGGGAGGTATTTTTTTTTGTTTTGTTTTTATGGATGTTGTAATATGCTTCTATGCATCTGTCTGTATATGATCTGTATTATAAGGTCAGGCATTGTTATACCAATATGTTCTGTGGGTGGAAGGTATTGTTTTGTTTATTTTAATCTGTATTTTTGTTGTAGCACGTTTCTGTGTTTATGCAGTAACTGTTTGTATTTGATCTTTATTATAAGAAGTCTAATAAAGTACGTTTGGAATTGTTGTACTAATCTGTTCTGTAGATGGATGGAATTGTGTGTGGAAGAATTTTATTTTTGTTTATCTATACACACATTTTTATGTGTATGACTACAACTTTAAATTATTATTTTTTGTTTTTTTACTGGAAAACCTACATTATACACAAACAGTTGCTGTTTTTTTTTATTTTTTTATATCAATCAGGTTTATCCTGGGCTCATTTATTTTTAAAAAGGCTTAGCTAACGGAAAGAAAAACAAGCTTCAGAATTGTTTAGAGCAGTGATGGCGAACCTTGGCACTCCAGATGTTTTGGAACTACATTTCCCATGATGCTCATGCACACTGTAGTGTAGCTGAGCATCATGGGTATTGTAGTTCCAAAACATCTGGGTGCCAAGGTTCACCATCACTGGTTTAGAGCATCTTTTTCTTAAATCATGTCATGAAAATTTTTTTTTTTTTAAAATGAGAAAACGTGTATTCTTTAGATTGTAAGCTTCACGAGCAGGATCCCTCTTAGTCCTTCGGTAACTGACTGCA